>NW_011503546.1:0-1529 GCF_000495115.2 Populus euphratica
TATAAAAACTATTATTTACATTTTTTAATCAAAATTTAAAATGCATCTCAACACTATTAAATATATATTTAAAAGTATGGTTGTGATTATTTTTTAAAATATTTTTTATTTAAAATAATATATCAGTATTTTTTATATTTTTAAAAATTAATTTTAAAATAATTTAAATTTTTTTTAAAAGGGGGTCACCACTTTTGTCTTATAAAGGTCTTAGCTTCGAAGGAGGCCAATAGCCTGCAAAATTTGTGAAAAAATGCATTAAAAAATGGACAAAATGGGACCCAGTTGACTGTGATGCTCAAATGTGGGCCATGTTTCACAAGGTATGAAAATAAACAGGGAGCAATTGAGGTCCTCTCGCGAACGCCTAACATAAACTTCCAAAACCACTGAGAAACCATTTTACTAGTTATTAATTTTGTGTTTAAAAAGTATTTTTTAAAAAATATTTTTAATTTAAATTGTTTCTATATATTAATATTAAAAATATTTTAAAAAAAAATACATAATAATATATTTTTATATTTTTAAATGAAAAACTTTTTAAAAAACAATTACTATTTACAATTCCAAAAACTACTATATAGTTCACTTGCTATTCTCCTGTCTTTAAATTTTCTTTCTTTATTCTCCTGTCTTTAAATTTTTTTTCTTTTTCTATTTTTATAGTTTGTGGTGTTTTTGTTTCTTTGTTAGATTGTAGTCTGGATATCTTACTGATTTTAGGGATAATTTAGTTTATTTTTGTAAGGATTATGAACATCATTTATCTTCACATTGATATAATATTGTCCATTTTGAACCTAAGTTCTCGTGGATTTGCTCTTGGGTTATACCCAAAAGGTCTCATACCAATAGAGATATTTGTTTATCCTTGTATACCCATGATCCTCTCCATTTTTAACTAATGTGGGACTTTGGTCGCATACCTAATAATTTTCATATTAAAAATAAATTTTAAAAAATAAATAAAAAATATGTATTGAAAAGGATAGGTTGAATACACAAAATTTAGATGTTGTATCTTTAATCATAGTTGTTGTGCTACTTTGAGGACTAACCAAGAAAAATTTTGAGTTATTGGGTTAATTCTTTATCATCAAATTAATTGTAATTAATTATTTTTATTAAAACAATATATTTTTTTATTTAATATTGACGTAATTAGTTTAACTAAATCAGTCAAATTACTAAAATAATAAATTGAATCCAAGTATTTGGCTGGATCAAAACCTTGTTCAATTCAACTAAAAACTTAACTTGAATTAGATTTTATTCTCATCCCCTGTTAATTTAGCTACTGGCATGTAAAATTTAAAATTTTAATTGAATTATATAATTTTAATTTTTTATCGTAAAATAGCGTAATTTATATTTATTATGGTTTCAAAACGCGATATATAAAAAAATACATGGCACCAAGAAGGGGAGGCTGGAATCATGACATGTTAAAATAAATAATGTTATTTTATTTCTTTTCAAACTGATATTCCACAAATATCTTTAATTTACTGTACTAGACTTTAAAA
>NW_011503546.1:4656-9871 GCF_000495115.2 Populus euphratica
TTTTAATATATTTTTAAATAAAAAACTTTAAAAGTCACAACTATAATCCTAAATATATTTAAAATAATGGTGGTGTCTAATTCTTCATCTAGGTTACGTGTAGTCTCGTATAAATAAAGTTTGCAGATAACATAAATGATTTAATGTCCCAAGAGAGAATCCCACACTGTTAACATGCAGTTTGCCGGCCTCATGTCGGGTATGGGAGTTAGGGCACACAAGAAATCAGTATAGATTTCATCTTCACATGTACATCCATGCACAAATCTATACTAGTGTGTGTCTATATATATATATATATATATTCGAGTTTTATATAATTATTAGAAATTTATATAATTTTTAATTAGGAAATTTGTAAAATTATTTTGATACATAAAAAATATCCACATTAATAATAATAAAAATATGTATGCATTCGAGCACCTCGTGTACTCTTCTTCAGAGCCCATCACGCTTGCTAGACATCCATGCTGCGGAGCATGCATGGTGGGGGTGTTCAAGAGTTTTTTAATCTAAAGTTTCGATAATGAGATGCGACCAGCTAATTTAGCAGCTCATGTGCCTGGCCTTCAGGATAATGATCCTTTGATTTTTGTCAAAAGTCTAGATATCAACGGTTAAGTATCGGCCTGGCTATCATATTTGTTTTTTATTTCAAAAAGATTTAAATATTTTTATTTTTTAATTTAAATTAATTTTTTATGTTTTTAAATTTAATGTATTTAAATTAATTTTTTTATGTTTTTAAATTTAATGTACTGGTATAAAAAATAATCTTTAAAAAATAAATAAAATATTATTTTAATATATTTATGAGTGAAAAAAATCTTAAAAAATAACTATAATCATATTTCTAGACATGTCTATATAATTAATTATAATTATACTCCTAGATAAGTGCTCGTGATTAGCTCTTCTTTTGTATTTCTTTGCTGAAAAGAAAAGTTGCTTCTTTATCTTTTATATTTTAAGAAAATCTTTGATTTGAATTGTTTGTGTATTGATACATATCAAATAATCAAATATTTCTATAACTTAAGTTGATGAAAAAAATAGTGATAAGATTTTTTTTTATTATTATTTAGTTATTAAAATTATGATATTATATTAAAAAATTAATTTAATATAATAACTTAAATTGTTAAGGAAACTTTAAAATATAATTTATTATTTTAATAAGGTTTTATATTAAAAAAAACCATTCAGTCTACTATTTTTTTCAACCCAAAAAAAAAGTTTTATATCAAAATCAAAAGAAAAAAAAATGTTGAAAAAGGAAAAGATGGGAAATCAGTATTTCGATTGCCTAGCTGATAGCTATGGTTTGATTCCGGCACGAGTACCGCACATATCGAAAGATTAAAGTGGTCAAAAATATACAAAAGGTGACTCCAGAACAGAAGCAAAGACCAAGGAGAAGACACATGGGATTCTTGGAGCCAATATTATAATATTAGGGTTAAAGGTTCGTGGAGATCAAGAAAGAAACTATATTTTAACAAGGTTTCTTTGATTTTCTTTGTAATTATAGTTCTGTTTACCATAGCCAATTACCAAGAAAGATGCGGCAAATCAAGAGGACAAAGAAAAACAACGTTGGATTAAAGCAGTTGGGATCGGAGGAGACTAGAAAAATGGACTGAAACTTCAGCTGCTGCCATTAGAGAGATTTTACTGGTGATCATATAGTATGGTCTAAGGCAAAACATCAACTGTCAAAACCATGTGCTTTGATCCGCGTACACGACCCAATTATTTATTTCACATTTTTTTTGTCCTTTTTAGGTGAATTAAAACTCTTATATGACTAGGGAAACTGTAAAATATGTCAACGTATAAACATTTTTTATTGAAAAGTTTCTATGTTTTTAGGAACAGGATGGTGTTTTTATTATGAAATAATAACAACAACAAAAATTCTATCTAAATGTCTCCCTCCACTTTAGAAATCTTGAAAATAATTTTATTCCTAGCACGTGAAATCCATTTAAACTGTGATGTGCAATTCTTTTTGAAAATTATATTGTCCGAGTCTAAATTATATTTTATAATCTTATATAAAGTTTAAGTTTTTATGTTAAGATAACTTTTTAATTTAATATCAAAGTCTTAATAGATTACAAGTTTAAATCTTACAATTTTAATTAATATATAATATTAAAATTTTAATAGACTACAAGTTCAAATCTTATAATTCTAATTAATTTAATAAAAATTAAATGGAAGATAATATAAAATTATATAAATTTAAAATTTAAAAAATTTATTAAAAATAATATAAATTATATCTTAAAATTTTACCTAACCATTTAAACTATTAAATTAAAATAATTTTTTTAATATATATGACATTAAAACAAAGAAATAATAATTAATGAAATCAACTATCCAAGAATTAGGTAGTGGCCCTAGCAAGTAAAATCATGTGAGGAAACAGTAAATGAAGACAAGATAAATTAAAATAAAGGTGTCATGATTACCTTTCTTTGATTTAATTTCATTAGTATTGTATTTTCAGCTTCTTGAGTTAATTAATTGATTGCTACCAATTAGGATCTTCACAGCAGAGTAACGTGTTATTTGATGGATACTGAAGGATTTGACGTTATGTTAAGTCTCCAGCAATGGAATTGACATTTGCTTTATTTATTTATTTTTATTTTCTCGAAGTTTTAAAGAAGAAGGGTTTATTTTTTATTTTAAATTAATTTTATTCTATTTTAAAATCATTTTGAAAATAAAAAAATTAACAGAATTTTTTTAACTCAATAAACATTTTTATAAACAAAAAGTACTACGTGTTTTTTTAATTACAAACTTAAAAACAACATGAATATGTGAATTAATTTGAAGGGATATAATTCCTTATAAAAAAACAACCTTCATGTTATATGATAATCATACATAGAAAACAATTCAACCTTTTGGGCTGATGGCCGCTTGATTATCATAATTTTTTTTTAAGAAATGGAACAAGAAAGAGGAGGAATATAATATATATATATATATATATATATATATATATTATGGTTTTTAATTATTGTATTTAAAATTACCGCCAATAAAAAATGAGACATAGGCCAAACTATATTATTTTGTTAAAAATTTCTTAAATTATGCTATTTTACCAATTTTTTGCATTTAAGGGTTGATAGGAGCATGTGTGGTGTTTGGATGTTAGGGTGCATTCATGGCTCCTCCACATGGCTCCTCCACATGCAGCTTTTTCACGTCCAATTCTTTGGTTTCCTCTCCATCTCTTCTTGAGAGCCTACAAATGAGATTTTTATATAGCTCGGTTTAATGAGATGGAAGAATGATCTCCCACTCCCATGCATACATGCCCATGAAAGGAAAACCATTCCCCCAATAAACACAACATTATTAAACTCGGTTGGGTTTAGTAGTTCTATTTCATTGTTCATATTAAACCAATTAAGAATTAATCTGATTAAATTTAATTAATTTGATGAGTTAATTTGTAACACAATCATTTAATTAAAACTCAAGTAAGATTTAATATAAAACAATATTATTTTATTTTTATCTTTTTAAAATCAAAATAACATGATTTTGAATTGGCTAAGTCAATCAAAACTATCCCATGCAATGAATGACCCGAGAATTAGATCTAACTAAGTTTTATAGCTATAATTTTTTTCCTTCGCAGACAAGATACGAAGTTCGGGCAATTAAGATTTTCACGAAGCAGAATAACTTTCAATCAGAGGATGAAAGTGAACTCGATTTTATTATTTCGGGGTTTGATAAGATAATAATCAGATCGGCAGACCCATGTGAAATTATGAACAAGCCAAGATGAGCAAGAACTTTTGATAGCAATTTGCTTGTCCTTTTGCATCGTGTTCATCCACAGCGGTTCAGTACCAGCCGAGCCCATCATGCCAGAATTAACAAGTGGACAAATCGTGGTCCTAAACATGGGCTGCATTGACCCAAAACCAGGTGCCATGGGCTAGCTAAGAGACATTACTGCAAAGCTGTACAAGCCACTAGCTACGTCCAGTTTCCTCCATCCTGAAGAAACAGCATTGAAACCTCTGGAACTTCTTCATTAAAATAAAATGCACCTTCATGTAAATAAACCATGAAGAAAGAAGAATGGAAGGGAAAAAAATATTTTTGCTAGTTAATCTTAAGCACGAGTTCCTTACAACTTGAGAAGTTTGATGCAAAAGCTTTTTATGGAAAAATAAATATTTTTTTGTTAATTTTATAATGAATTATTATTCTTTTGCATTTTTTTTTCTACTTGAAAGAAATATTTTTTCTATTTTTTTATTCAGCATTATTAGACTTTTTTTATTCTATATAAATGATTATAATAGCATTTTTAAGATGCTTACCGTATCTTGGGATACATTAATATCTGATATACAAGGATGAACCCCATATTTTATCAGTTTAGGTTCATAGGTTAAATTAAAAGTGGTATCAATTGAAATATGGAAGTTCTCAAGCACTTGCAGGCTTGTATACGGGCTCAGGTGACTCTCCTACATTTATGATAATATATTTTAAATTTTGTTTGTTTTTGTGTTTTAAAAATATTTTTTAAAAAAATTATTTTTTTATTTTTTACTTCAAATTAATATCTTTTTTTATATTTTAAAATAATTTTAATATCCTGATATCAAAAATAATTTTTTAATATATTTTTAAATAAAAAATATTTTAAAATACAACTATAAATACACATCCAAAATTACTACCAGGAATCCAAGCCAAAATAGTTTCTTAGAGAAACATGAACGTCCTTATGCCATGCATATAAAAGTTCAAGGCTGTTGTATTTTAGGGAAGAGACTAATTAAGATGCTTTTAATTATTTTTATATTTATCTACTGCCTAATTAAAGACTTAATTTCAAGATTGTTTTAAGATTTATTTAAGCGTTAGCCAGCCCCTCGTATTATTTCTAATTTACTAAAGCGGCTAATTAAGATGCTCTTAACAAAACACCAAATTAGGGAGGTCCAAAGCATGCATGTTGTGATTTTGTAACCTAGAAAAGAAGGATGACACAATATTTAATGTGTGATGTCATTCCTATATATTCTATAGTTTGTCCATCCCAATACATAATCTATTTTGTTACTTATTATACTAAAACACCCTTAATTAGATTTTTCACAAATCTTATCCTTTGATATAAAATATGGTCATATTTTTATTATCTTGTTAATTAAGG
>NW_011500077.1:0-2107 GCF_000495115.2 Populus euphratica
ACTTCTTTGTTATTGCTATAATTTAAACTTGTAAATGACCTTTTTAAATCTTACGCTTCATATGAAAGTTGTAGGCCAATATCTTATTTTTCCATCCATATAAAGTAGACCTAAATCCGAGATCTATAGCTCTAGATATGACCCAATTACCAAACAGTGTTCCGGTTTGGACTGCACTAACATCTTTTTTTTTTTAAGTTTGACCATCTCTTTGTCCTTTCAATTTTAGTTCTTAAACTCATCAATCAATCCTTTCATTTATGTGATAGACCTGGATTTAAAGTAAATATTTACCATAAATTAAAAATATCTTATATTATTAGATATGTTATTATAAGACATGTTTTTAACCTCCCTGTGGTTCGACCCTGGTCTTGCCGGGTTATTTATTACTTCGACACTCCTGCACTTGGGAGAAGACATCAACCTTTTAGTCGTGTCAAGTACTAATTAGTTACTATTCAAAATGCAAACTATTGAATATTTCATTATTCATCCATGCATGTTTATTTTATTTTTATCGACTTTGCATTTGTGTTAGCTTAATTTTGTAAAACTTTACTTTCTCATTTCTACGTATGCAAGCACACATATAAATATTCATTTAAAAAAAACAATAATATTAATGAGCTTTCATCAAATTAGCTTTGTGTTTTGATTATGATTGGATTTGAGCAATTAAGTCAACACGTCTTCTTGTTTTTAAGGACCAATGTAGGCATATTGCGACATTGTTAACTGTAAAACAACTCTAATAATAAGTCGATGAGTTTTCCTGAAATCAAGGACCAATGTAGGTTTCATATCCTTTTGTGAAAATTAGTTGAGTTGCAAGACTCTTGATCCATGGTCTGATGTTAGCTCAACAATCATCCATCAACAACAAATAACTTATGAATAAGTTTAGAAAACAATTGGCAATTAATGGCCTACATGAAATGAATTTAGAAAAAAGTATGGCTAAGATAACATTTTATTTGAAAGTATTAGGTAAAGATGATTTCTATCTTTTCTTAAGTATAATAAGTCTTTTACTTAAAATTATCTTAGAACTAATGTCTATTTTAGGAATCTTAGTTTCCTTAAAGAAATATAACTAACCCTAGTTATTAAATAACCACAATGTCTACACTAGTAATTTAATTCAATAACAACCTTAAGAACTAAATAAGTTGATAAATCTAAACAACATAATTGTCTGCAATCTATGTTTGATTTAAGTAAATATTTTCCCTAAGATTAACAATATAGATCCACCATAATTATTAAATGTAGTCACTTCACAAGTTAAATATCACAACTCCAGTTTTGACGACAAACTTAACAATAAATTGGTTAGAATAATAACTTAACGTTCGCTCTAATAATCAAACTACATAATCATAGGAAATAAGCATATGAAAACATTCATACTTGTCATATAAACTGAAAAGAAAAGATAAAATAGATCTTATAATTTTTGAAATATGAAGGCTTGTATATCCTTTCAACCAGAAAAAACTAAAAAAAAGAAAGAAAGATGAAAACATAATTTTGGATGTAGAAAAAAAAGTGAAAGTTTCTTTCTTCTTACCGGTCGCCATCTTTTCTTTTCTTTCTCCTTTTCGTTTTGTTTGATAAAAAAACCTATTCCCTACACTCCGACTAGTTTGCTTATATCATAAAAAAAATAGGAGTCCTTCTAAAGTAGACAATTTATATTTAAGTATTATAATAACTACTTTTCTATAAAGAAAGAAAAAATAGTCTCGCATAAAATCTTCAAGTTTTGACTTTGGATTTAGTGAAGTCAATTTGACCAAATAAAGACCTTTTCCATACAAAGAAATAATTGTCATGCCAGTTTGGATGCTTGGGAAGTAAGTTGAACTTGTTTCTTCATAAAACCTGTATGGTGGTAGAATTTATGGGTTATTTTAGAAATATTATATCTCTCATACAAACTCCTTTTCTGATGAAATTTGGTAGGTTGATAGGTTGACACGACTAAAAGATTGATGTCTTCTCCCAAGTGTAGGAGTGTCGAAGTAATAAATAACCCGGTAAGACCGGAGTCGAACCACAGGGAGGTTAATTGTAAAAATTATAAACAACAATTATAAAACAA
>NW_011500077.1:2937-4762 GCF_000495115.2 Populus euphratica
GTATCTTATATTATTAGATATGTTATTATAAAACATGCTTTAGTTAAGGAGTTATTGATACTTCAAGTGCAAAATGATGATATAAAACCTTGATAAAAATACACTTTTAAGTACTAATCATAGGTCTTTAAGTTAGAAATCCAAAATAATTAAGTTTTCATTAAACAAACTTCTCTAACTAAAGATATTCAAATCAGAATGCAAGACTTGTCTTTGAAAGCTAAGATTTTTGTTTTTCTTACAATGCATATATAGAAAGATATTGATGCTAACTTTCTAATGCTATTAAAATCACTTCATTTTGATCTCTAAAGCTCAAGCCCTGCATAAAAAATTGATCAAATGTTAAATATACTAATATTCAACACGAGTTGAAACATGGTCAGAATTTTATCGTCAAATTACTTCCTTTTAAATATTACATCCAAAATTACCTTAAAAACATGAAATAAAAAATATCAAGGTATTTTATATGTAAAATATGGAAAGATACTATGTAAATATAAGTAAAACTATCAAATATTATGATCGCATCAAACTATGAACAAGTATATGTTATAGTTTATCAATAGTTTATGAGATATACGTGACACCATATATCATACATATATCAATATATGGGTTTCTATCAAATAATAAAGTACATAATGCAATTAAAACAAACTTAAAAAATAAAAGAATGTACTATAATTATACCCATATCTTTTAGCAACTAGGAAGTAACATTTTCAGTGTCATCCTCACTACATCAAATCTTAATGTTTTGGTTACCTAATGGATCCACTAATATCGTTAAAATTGATGACAAAAAATTTATGATAAATTTATGAATGACATATACATGGCTTTATAGTCGTGATGTTGTTCTTGACTAGTTCATAGGAATCAACCATATAGGTTATCTTATTGACTTTATTATAAGCAAGAAAACAGTGAGAATGAGGCAATTAATAGTAGACTCTGCAAGGCCAAATTATTTACAAGTGAAAGATGATGTCCAAGAGTTTGAAATATCAGATTAAATAAGTCATAATAACTTATTTACCTATATAAAAGAATTAAAAAAGGCCAACAATAAATATCATGCATTAGAACATAATTTTTACATTATAATTGAGCAAAGATGGTTAATCGACTATAATTGATATAACAACTCTTTGTCCAACATCACTAAAGATGGATAATGGAAAGGTTGAGTTCAAGACCCATTGATAAAAATCAACTTAAAGACTGAAAACAAGCCTAAATCAATCTATATAAGTGGGGATTTGTTCATAAGAACATCATAAAAATATGGTATTGTTATCATAGTTTGTAAACTCGACCTAGTACAATGATCGAGTTACGAGTCAGATAAACTATTTAGATTAGTTCTGGAAAGTAAGCATTCCTCTTAAATTAAATTCAAAACCACATAGCAACACAAACACTTTGAATATATTGTTTAATATATATTTTTTCACATAATTTAAAGCTAAAAATATTTAATAAGTCACCCCGAGCAAACTGTTCTTGCACATCTCTAAAACCATACATATCAATAGGTAACTAGATCCAACAATCCCTTGCATTGAAAAGTTGCAAAAGTTGTCTTGAATCATAACAAAATCTATTACACCTTTTGCCCGCCCCCTTCACGTTTTCCTCCTTTTCCCCCCTTTCAATCCACTCCTATAATCAATAGAAACTGTCTGACACGACTAAAAGATTGATGTCTTCTCCCAAGTGCAGGAGTGTCGAAGTAATAAATAACCCGGCAAGACCGGGGTCGAACCACAAGGAGGTTAATTGTACAAATTATAGACAAAAATTATAAGCAACAATA
>NW_011500077.1:6050-6658 GCF_000495115.2 Populus euphratica
TATTGTTATTGTTGTTGTATTATTGTTATTTATAATTTGTACAAGTAACCTCCTTATGGTTCGACCCCGGTGTTGCTGGGTTATTTATTACTTCGACACTCCTGCACTTGGGAGAAGACATCAATGTTTTGGTTGTGTCACCAATCATTGATCTCTTTGTTTCCACTAGAAAAAAAGTTTGCCCAAAACTGATGAAAGAATCCCAAATCTCTCTATTTTTACTTCAAGTGACATGAAAAAAGTTATGTCAAAGATTGGAGATACGTGCAAGAATTAATTAAGACTAATTTGCCTAAAACTAAAGAAAAACAAAAAGAGAACTAACTAGAAAAGCTAAAATCCATAGAAGCTAAAGAGCCACAATGAAGATCTATTGGTGATTTAATAACCAAAAGAGAGACGGGGAAAAAACCAAGTATGGCTTGCCTTGAAGTTTTTTTCATGTAGCTTAAATTACTTTACTCTTTTTCACAATTGATATAGCAATATTGAAGAGATTAGGTTTTTTTGTCTTCATTATTTTGGCCTTTTACTATCAAACCGTTTGACAGTGAAATGATAAAATGATGATGTTATTTATATATATATATATATATATATATATATAT
>NW_011500077.1:8601-35663 GCF_000495115.2 Populus euphratica
TTTAAGTACTAATCATGAAGTAATAAATAACCCGGTAAGATCAGGGTCGAACCATATGGAGGTTAATTGTGTAAATTATATATAACAATAATACAATAACAACAACCAATAATAACAATAATAATAGTAGTAGTAGTAGTAGTAGTAGTAGTAGTAGTAGTAGTAGTAGTAGTAGTAGTAATACCAATAATAATAAGAATAATAATAATAATAATAAAAGAAAAGGAAGGAAAAGAAGGAGAAGAAGATGAGAACTTTGAGACAGAATATTAATGTAAGGTTTAGACAATAATAATAACAAATGTTAAGGTTAGAGGTTCCACTAATGGTATGTCAAATAAGTATAGTATAAACTCTTATTATTCAATTGGAAACCACACACAAAGGAGGTTCCAATCTGATTATAGATTGTTAACATGATTACATTAGTCATCTTATTCGATTAATGCTAATACTTGTAAATCTCGTCAAGCATTCATGATTATAACTTATGTTAACAACAAATCATGTTTCTTTCATAGCTCAGGTGTCGGTTATCCCATACAGTATGGACTATGAAAGTGCCAAGCATTTATTGTACCAAGTGTTATACAATATAAATCAAGATTAGTCATTTAACAAGCAAAGTATTAAAGAGTGAACAAGATAAGAAATACAAAACATGTTAGTATTAAATATTAAAGTCCATATTAAGTTTACACTATATTTATTCTTACACCATTAGTGTAACCTTTTCACCTTGATATAATAAACTTAGCTAAACATTATGAAAGAAAGCAAAATAAATAAACAAAAGAAGAACATAAATAAGATAAAAGTTAACTAAGTAAATAAAAAGAAATGAAAGGCATAAACTTGATATTAATAAAAGCAAAGCATAAACATTACAAAAATACAAAGAGAGAAAACAAGAGCATGATCTTGATTTGGAAACCAAGATGCCTAAATGCATAGCAAATGCCTCCTTTTATAGGCCAGAATTGGAAACTATTGATTTGATAACTAATTGATGAGTGGGTGACCAACTCTTGACTTGGTGACAATCCTTATCTTCTCTAGTCTGCCCAAAACATCATTAATAACGTCAAAATTGGAGCCATTTGAAAACATAAACGTTGTAGAAAATTGTCTCAGCTTTCTTATGTAAAAACTTCAGGTCATTTGGACTTCTAAAACTCTAAATATGGGCCAAACACTAAACAGTGCACGGGCTGGAAGACAGATTCGTACTTTTTTGTTGTTGCTTCAATTTGGACTAGAAAATGGCCTTTTTAGATCTTGGTCTCCACATGAAAGGTGTAGGTTTATGTCTTACCTTTCCATCCATATAAAGTAGACCTAAATATGAGATCTACAGCTCTAGATATGATCCAATTACTGAACAGTATTCTAGTTTGGACTGCACCGGCATCTCTTTTCTAAGTTTGGCCATCTCTTTGTCTTTTCAATTTCAGTTCTTAAATTCATTAATCAATTCTTTCATTTATATGATAGGCCTGCATTTAAAAGGAACATTTGCTAAAAATTAAAGGTATCTTATATTATTAAATACGTTATTATAAAACATTCTTTAGTTAAGGAGTTATTGATACTTCAAGTGCAAAATGATGATATAAAGCCTTGATAAAAATGCACTTTTAAATACTAATCACACCCCCTAACTAGCTTATTACTAGTCTCTAGTAATCAAAGCGTTAAAATAGAAAAACAATTTGTAAATTCCACAAAGCAAGATATTCATCATTCAACTTCCATTAATCTATTCAGGTAAACAAACTCTTATTAAATTTATATATCTGCTCAATACCTCTTAACAAGATATTAATAAATTTATGCTCAATATATCAACACATAATTATGGGGCTTTTCTTGGAAGAAAACAAAATTTTTGTTCTAATGTTTAAGGTTAACTTTCTTGGGTTGAGATTATTATTTTTTTTCTTTTTTTTCTTTTTTTTTTTTTAATATGTATACATATAACTTAAAACACCATGCATCTTTAACCCATGTAACGAGCTTTCAGCTAATGACTCACAGACCAGTTGGTCTTAGGGCATTAGGTGTTAAGACACCCCTACGAGCTTAGTAACTCGGGTCGCAGATATTGATACATAGATAGTGTAATATTTAATTCCCTTAAGCTTTTCTCCTCAACCCATGTAACAAACGTTGGGCCAATAGCTCCCAAGTCAGTTGACTTTAGGGTATTAGGTGTTAAAACACCCTTTCGGGCTTAATTGCTTAGGTTAGGGAGACTACAAAACCAAACTTATGTACATTTTTATTATCATCATTTTTATTTCTTTTTTTTTTTGCTCTTTTTTTTTTGTTTTTTTCAAATTATATACTATCCATTTTCCTTAGTTGTTACCTTTAACAAAAGAACATAAATAATATAATAATCCAATGTGCAACCCAGAATCATATGTTAAAGTGTGTGTGTGAAAATTAAGGTTTAAGAATACATGTTAAATAGGTATATGAGCAGAATTAAATGATAATAATGTGAGAGTTTGTAAACTTGAATATTTCAATAAGTATTATAATAGACCTTGTTAAGAATGATTACTAAGATGCGTCTCAAGAGTCACTTTAACAAAAGAGCTCCTTTACTCTGCCATCCTAGTAATAAAATTTTGTATTTTTTTTTGAAAGCTACTACCCTCTCCCCTCAACCAAAATGAGACATTGTCCTCAATGTTCTAAAGTAGAAAGATAGAGTATAGAAGACATCACCTGAAACACTAAACACTGACAAACCTGAACCACACTTAAACAAATATAAGAAACAATAAAACACAATTATTATGCTATTAATAAAATCAAAAGACACAAGTTTTTACAAACTAAAACTCAAATTGCAGTTGTGATTGTGGCTCACATCTTCCGTTGGTTTTACGTCCAAGAATGACTTAAATGCCCTCTATGGGTCGGGGATAGGCTTCCCATCCAGTTTTCTTAAAAACTAGCAAACACGGTCTTTTTTAGTCAGATTCTCAAGACTAAGTCAAGCATGTTCTTTATGAAATAGTGACCATAAATCATGAATTGCACGATGCACATCTCCACTAAGATTCGTCTCAAGAGTTAATAGAAGATTATCTAAAGACTCCTTACTCAGGCCATCCTTAATGAATTGTATTTTATCTTTACGGTTTATAGATACCATTCCTAAAGAATGACATTGTGCATTACAAGTCCATCTAGCACATCGATGACAGACTTTCAGTCGTTTTGCACGACGTTTCTTTGCAAAAGTGCTTTTACCTGTTTCAGGCATGTGTGAAATGAAGGAATTAGAGGACTCACCTGATAATTACACCTTTGCTTCAATGAACCAGCTTCAAGAATTCCATGATTCATTAACAATCACAATCTTGCACATTTAGCATGGTAAATTTTTGTAATTGTATTCTGAGGCAAAACGGGAAAATACTTTTTCAATTTTTCAAGATTAGTGTCCATTTTTAAATGAGAATTGAAAGAGAGATTCAAAGAATTGCACAAATATATTCACAGATATCAGTTATTATGAAAAACTGAAAGAACCGACTTAAGTCACGGAGTACCGTTGTCCATCATTTGACCGGGGTGAGAGAAACTAGTAAAAAATCACTCAAGAAGAAACACAAAAACAATATGAGAAAAAAAATCAATCTTTATATACAGGATCACCCAATTCAATATAGTCATTTTCAATTGAAAAATTATCAAAGTAAACTTTCAAACGATGTCCATTTACCTTGAAAACATTGTCATTCTTTGGATTCTCGATATCACAGGTCCCATATGGATACACATGTTTCATAATAAAAGGACCGCTCCATCTTGATCTTAGTTTTCAGGAAATAAATGCAGTTGAGAATTATAAAGCAAGACTTTTTGACCAATATTGAATGTTTTTCTCAGTATTGTCTTGTTATGAAACTCTTTGATTCTTGCTTTATGAATTCTTGAATTTTCATATGCATCATTTCTTATTTCTTCAAGCTCATTTATTTGTAATTTTCATAGTTGACTAGCATCATCTAGATTTGAATTGAAAGCTTTAATAGCCCGATAAGCTTTATGTTCAAGTTCCACAAGCAAGTGACAAGGTTTTTCATAGACTAGTCTATAAGGTGACATATTTAATGATGTTTTATAAGCAGTTCGATAAGCCGAAAGTGCATCATTAAGTCTTAAAGACCAGTATTTCCTATTAGGGTTCACTATTCTCTCTAAAATATGTTTGATCTCCCTATTAGCAAGCTCTACTTGTCCACTTGTTTGAAGGTGATAAGGAGTGACAACTTTGTGTGTAATTCCATATTTCTTTATTAATGACTCGAATGACTTGTTGCAGAAATGTGTTCAACCATCACTTATTATGGCTCAAGGGATTCCAAATCGACTCAAAATATTTTCTTTCAAAAACTTTATCACTATTTTGTGATCATTATTTCAACTTGGAATTGCCTCTATCCATTTTGAAACATAATCTACTATGACTAATATGTATAAAAAACCAAATGATGGAGGAAATGGACCCATGAAATCTATACCCTAACAGTCAAAGATCTCAATGACAAGAATAGGATTTAAAGGCATCATGTGACATTTTGAAATTGATCTCAACTTTTGACAATTTTCACAAGACTTGTAGAATGCATGTGAGTTTTTAAACATGGTGGGCCAGTAGAATCTACTTTGTAAGATTTTTACAATTGTCTTTCTTGATTAGAAATGTCCCTCACATGCTTTAGAATGATAAAATTTAATGACACTACTTACCTCATTTTCAGGAATATATCTTCAAAATATTCGATCAGGACAATATTTGAATAAATAAGGGTCATCCCAATAAAAGTTCTTCACTTTGTTCAAGAACTTTCTTTTATCTTGGGTACTCCAATGAGCTGGCAATTGTCCTGAAACAAGAAAATTAATAATATTAGCAAACTAAGGCATTGTAGAGACGGAAAGTAAAGATTCATCAGGAAAGTAGTCATCGATTAATGTGATGTCAGTTTTCGAATCTGTTGTCAATCTTGACAAGTGATTTGTAATAACATTTTTGCTGCCTTTCTTATCTTTGATTGTGATATCAAATTCTTGAAGTAACAAAATCCATCGCACCAATCTAGCCTTAGAATCTTTCTTAGAAAGAAGATATTTCAATGCTGCATGATCACTAAAAACAATAACAAGTGAGCCAACAAGATAAGACCTGAATTTTTCACATGCAAATACTACTGCAAGTAATTCTTTTTCAATGGTGGTATAATTCATTTGAGCACTATTTAAAGTTTTACTTGCATAGTAAATCACATAAGGTTTTTTATCTTTTCTTTGTCCCAAAACAGCACCTACGGTGACACGATCAAAGAGTTGATGTCTTATCCCAAGTGCAGAAGTGTCAAAGTAATAAATAACCCGATAAGACCAGGGTCAAACCACAGAGAGGTTAACTATATAAATTATAAATAAAAATAACAACAACAACAACAATGATGATGATGGTGGTGGTGAAGATGAGTTAAAGAGGACTTTGAGATGTAAAATTAATGTGAAGATTATACAATGATAAAAACAAATGTCAAGGTTAGAGGATACACTAATAGTATTAGAGGTAAGTAAGGTATAAACTCTTTATTAATTATCAACATGATCATATTAATCATCTTATTTATATAACACCATACTTATAAATTTTATCAAGTATTCATGATGCTAACTTATGTTGACAACAAATCAAGTTCCTCTTATAATAACGATGTCGGCCGAATACTACAAAGGATCAAGTATTTGATGTACCAATTGTTACACAACACAAATCTATATTAACCATTTAACAAGTAAGGTATTAAGAATTAATAAGATAAAAATGATAAGACATGTTAATAGCAAGTTGTTTAGGATATAAGCATTGAAGTCCATATTGAGTTTATATTTACTTATCCTAACACCATTAGTGAAACCTTTTCACCTTGACATAATTAACTTAGCTAGACATTATGAAGGAGAAAAACGTAAAGAAACAATATAAGAACATAAACATGATATAAGTTAACTAAGTATAGTAAAGGAAATGAAAAACATGAACAAGAGATTAATGAAAGCAAAACTTAAGCATTACAACAATATAAAGAGAAAGAGCAAGAACATGATCTTGATATGGAAAAAAAGATGCCCAAATGAATGGCAAATACCTCCTTTTATAGGCTAAAATTCAGAACTATTCATGTGGTAATTGATAATTGATGTAGTGGCCAACTATTGATTAGTGGACTTGGTGGACAACATCACTCCAGCACTTTGGATGGATGAATTGACATTGATGCAATCAGAATTTGGCAAAGTGTTCTTCATAAAAGTTTTTGGAAATTGTCTTTTCCTTCCATCCACCAAATTTTAGATCATTTGGATCACTACAGCTCAAGATATGTCTATAATACTGAGTCGTGCTGCTGGTGGACGTGGTGGATAGCACTCATGCTCTTGTGTGGATGAAATCTCATTTCTACCATCCGAATTTGAGCTAGTTCTCTCATGAAAGTTGTTAGAAATTGTTTTTTCCTTCCACCCAATAAATTTCAGATCATTTGGACTTCTAGAACACCAGTTATGGATAAAACTTTGAGTAGTGTTTGAGCTGGATTGCAAGATAGATTCGAACTTCTCTTTTGTGGCCAAACTTTGAATTTGAAAATGGAAAATTTGGGTCTTTCCATACCATGAAAGTTGTAGGCCTATTTGCTATCTTTCCATCCATATAAATTAATATGAAATCCAAGATCTATAGCTCTAGATATGATCCGATGACTGAACAGTGCTCGAATTTGAAGTGAATCGGCATCTCCTTCATAAGCTTAGCCTTTTCTTTGTCCTTTCACTTCCAATAGTTAATCACAACAATCAATCCTTTGAATTGTGAGAATAACTGCAATTAAAATGAGCATTTACCATAAATTAAAGGTATCTTATATTATCAGACTTGTTATTACAAAACATGTTCTAGTTAAGGAGTTATTGATACTTCAAGTGCAAAATGATGATATAAAGCCTTGATAAAAATGCACTTTTAAGTACTAATCACACGGCATAATCACTAGCGTCACACATTATTTCAAAAGGTAATGACCAATCAGGAGGTTGAATGATAGGAGCACAAGTAAGCAAGTTTTTAAGTTTAACAAAGGCTTCTTCACAATATTCAGTCCATTCAAAAATATTATCCTTTGTTAGAAGGTTACTTAAAGGCTTAGATATTACACTAAATTTTTTTATGAACCTTCTATAAAAACCAGCATATCCTAGGAATGATCTAACATCTTTAATAGATTTTGGTGTTGGCAACTTCGCAATTAACTCGATTTTAGATTTGTCAACCTCAATTCCTTTTGATGAAACAATGTAACCAAGTACAATGCCATTTGTTACCATAAAGTGACATTTTTCCTAATTCAGTACAAGATTCTTCTCTTCACACCTGCTCAAAACCTTTTCTAAGTTAGTCAAACAATCATCAAATGAATCGCCAAAAACAGAAAAATCATCCATAAAAATTTCAAGAAAACGTTCAACCATATCACTGAATATGATAAGCATGCATCTTTGAAACGTGGCTAGTGCATTACATAATCCAAAAGGCATCCTTTGATATGCAAAAGTACTAAATGGACATGTGAAAGTGGTCTTTTCTTGATCTTCCAATGCAATTTCAATTTGGTTGTATCCTAAATAGCCATCTAAGAAACAATAAAATTCATGACCTGTAACTCTTTCTAGGATTTGATCCATAAAAGGTAAAGGAAAATGATCTTTTCTAGTCATTGAATTAAGTTTCCTATAGTCAATGCACATGCGCCAACCAGTAACAGTCCTAGTGGGAATTAACTCATTGTTCTCATTTGTTATCACAATGACTCCAGACTTCTTGGGTATAACTTGGATAGGACTTACCCATTTGCTGTCAGAAATAGGATAAATGATTTCATTATCTAGAAGCTTAATGACTTCATTTTTCACTACTTCTTTCATATTAGGATTGAGCCTTCATTGCATTTTCCTAAAAAGTTTAGCATTTTCCTCCAAATAAATTCTATGTGTACAAATCAAAGGACTAATTCCTTTTATGCTAGCTATGGTCCATCCTAATGCATTTTTATGCATTTTCAGAGTTTGTAATAACTTATCTTCTTGATGTGCATTAAGTTTGGAAGAGATTATTAACGGAAAAGTTTTATTTTATCCTAAAAATAAGTATTTGAGATTAAATGGCAATGACTTCAAATCAGGTTTGGGTGGTTGAACACTTGAAGGTATGGACTTAATTGATCGTGGTGACAATTCCTCAATTTGTGGTCTCCAATTACTTGCCTTTGATTCTTCCTGAAAATAAACCATTTGCAAATCATCAGATTCATCAATCTCAATTTCACTAGAAGTGGTTTGAAATTGATCATGAATTAATTTTTCAGTAAAGTCCACTTCTTGTAAATTATTATCATCTTCAAGTTGCTTGCAAATGTTGAAAATATTCATCTCCAATATCATGTTTCCAAATGATAGCTTCATCAGTCCATTCCTACAATTAATCAATGTATTAGAAGTTGCAACAAATGGACGTCCTAAAATAATAGGAAATGAATTACATACTTCAATAGGTTGTGTCTCTAAGACAATAAAATCCACAAGATAAATGAATTTATCGACTTGTACTAACACATCTCCAATTATTCCTTTAGGCACCGATGTAACCATATTATTCGATAGTTTCATCCACATTTACCTAATGTTTTGTCCATGTTTTATATGTAAAATGCCTTGATATTCTTTGTTTTATGTTTTGAAGGCACTTTTGGATGAAAAATGCAAAAAGGAGTAAATTGGAGATAATTGGCCGATTTGATGTTCAGTCGATGTTTTGTGCAGAGCGTGAGTTCTAGAGATCGAAATGAAGTGATTCCAGTGGCTCTAAAAAGCTAACATCCATACCTTTCTGGAAATGTAATGCAAGAAAAATAAGAAGAGGAAGATCATGGAAATCACATCCTTCAAAGTCAAATATCGCATTCTGCCACTATTGACCTTTGTCCATTCAAAATTCCATATCTGGAGCTATAGAGGTCCAATTGATACAAACTCAATTTTGTTGGATTACGGACGCAAAGGCCTAAAAAAGCGCCAACTTTCAGCCACAAATGATGTCAGATGATAAAGATATGATTTTTCAAAAATAACAACTGCATTCTGCCAGCAAACAGGTTTCGTGAAGAAATAAATTCAAATTATGTTTCGAAGCTTCTAAACTGTCATCCAAGTTGTAATTTCAGCAATTTAGCCCCTCTAATAAATCAATCTAGAAGGTCAAGAAAAGTAGCCACCAACCTCAATCCACCAACCTCAAACCACCAACCACAAACCAGCTGCAAGTTGGAATGCTGCCATTGTCAAAGAAGATGGCTGCCATTATCAAAGAAAGAAGGCCAAGTTGTGAGAGTAAAAGAAGGCGGCTGGAGCAGCATTTGCAGCCTCTTGATATTGTCAAAAAAGGAGGCTACAATGGTGGATTGTTGGTGGTAACTACTAATGTCAAAGTTTGGCAAGTTTGGCAGCCACCATTGTTGATAAAGAAGCAAGAGGAGCTGCCATTGAAGCCTATATATAGACACCAAGAGAGCCAAGAAAGGAGAGGAGGGAGTGCAATAGAATCAAAGAAAGGTGGTAGCAATTAGAAGTGAAGAAACACAAACTCTCCTCTCTATATACTAGAAATAATGCTTTCTTTTATCTTTAGGAGTAGTTGTTCAATAGATATGCAAGGCTAAGCTCTTTTCTTGGTTGCAAGGACGCAGAAACGTTTAGATTTCAAGAACTGTGAGATTTATTCTTCCATTTATTTTCAGTTTGTATTATGAATGAGTATGATTGTTTTCCTATGCATATTTTCTATGATTGTTGTTGATAATTGCTAGAGCAGACTCTAAGTTATTATTGTGAACAATCTATTGCTAAGTTTGGTATCAAAACCGGAGTTAGGGTATATAAACTTGTGAAGCAACTAAGCTTGATAATTGTGGCGGAACTACGTTATTATTATCACCCCCCAACTTAGATTTTGCTAGTCCTCAAGCAAAACAAAACATAAAACCTTTAAAATAAAAATAATAATAATAACAACCATAATTAGGCTCGATTCATCACACTTGAAGGACCTATCATGCAAACATTGGTATCTTTAACTTAGTGTACACAATAGCAAATAAAGAAAAATAAGCATACTCACATTCTCTAAATCAAACATCCATACAAAATTTCCAAATTCAGTCATATTTATCGTGCAACCAACATAATTGATTCATACGAAAACTCAACTTGTAATCTTCCCTTCTCACCAACACAAACAAGGTAGCAAACTAGAGAAATATCTATATATTTTTTTTCTTTCTTTTTTTCTTTCTTTCTTTTTTTTTTTTTTAATAAGATATGATTTATTTTTTGTCTTTAAGTAGTCACTTCCCTTTTGACGCGAATACAAACATTTGTGATGAATGCACCCGGTTACTCACAAAGTCACAAACTTAAAGTGCTTTGCATACTCATATTTCAAGTTGCCGTTTGACGTAAAGATAAACATTTGTGATGAATACCCCTAGTTACTAAGCAACTCAAAACATTGGAGTAGATAGAACTTTGTACACATTTATTTATTTATTTATTTATGTAATGATTATTACTCTATTTACTTAAACCTTGTTTAGGACTAGATCAAAAGGGATAATCACAAGTAAAGCATCATACTCATCTTTCATGCATATTCACACAACTCACACAACTTTTACAAGGAAAGATGTACTTCAGTAATCTTAAAAAAAAGTATGCTATATCTTGCTTTATAAGATATTATCTATCCCAAATTAAAGCATGCAATGTTCAACACAATAATGAACCCAAAAAGGTAATGATGATCCTAAACAAGTCTCATTCACATACCAATGCAAGTATTTTTTTTTTTTTTTAACAAGCATGGTTATCTCAAGCATTCAACATAATGAAATATCTAAAATTAAGTTTTACATTATCCTCAATGTAAAAGAGAAAGAGAAGAAAAGTATAAAGATTAGAAAATTGTTACTCCCCTTCTGTTTTCAAGGATGAATGTCTGATTGAATTGGGCATGAGCTGACTTCTTGCTTGATTTTTTTTTTTTAACCTGCATATCACAACTAAAAGAAAACATAAAAGAAAACATTGATGTTTTTTTTTTTTTTTTTTGAAAATAAAGAACCTCACACCCCCCAACTTAAAATAATGCATTGTCCCGAATGCATGAACAAGAAAATATAAGAGATGGAAGAAAGAAGAAAAAAATGAAAATGAAAATAAAAATAAAAATAAAAACTCATTACTTTTGATACTACAATGGTATTGGATCTTCAAGATCCAATGTCTCAACTTCAGCCACAACATTTTCAAGATAAAGTTTCAATCGATGACCATTTACTTTGAAAATATTTCCATTCTTGGGATTTTCTACCTCAAATGCACCATGCTCAGAGATGGATTTAATCACAAATGGACCAATCCATTTTGTCCTCAACTTCCCAGGAAAGAGATGTAATCGTGAATTATACAAGAGAACCTTTTGACCAACATGAAAGGATTTTCTAAGAATATGTTTATCATGCAAAGTTTTCATCTTATGTTTTGAAATTTTTGCATTTTCAAATGCATCATTTCTTAGCTCCTCTAATTCATCCAATTGAAGCTTTCTATTTTTGCCAACCTCATTTTCATTGTCATTGAATTGCCGAATGGCCCAATATGCACGGTGCTCAATCTCAACAGGGAGATGACAAGGCTTTCCATAAACTAGCCTATAAGGAGACATTCCTAAAGAGGTCTTATAAGCAGTGCGATATGCCCACAAAGCATCAACTAGTCGTAGGGACCAATCTTTACGGTTTGGATTGACTGTTTTCTCTAAAATGTTCTTGATCTCCCTATTTGCCAACTCAGCTTGGCCACTAGTCTGTGGGTGATAGGGGGTACTGACCTTGTGAATTACACCATATTTTCTCATTAAAATCCCAACGGGCTTGTTACAAAAATGTTTTCCCCCATCACTAATCATAGCCCGGGGCATGCCAAAACGAGAGAAAATATTTTCTTTCAAGAATTTGACCACAACTCGATGGTCATTGGTTCGAGATGCAATGGCCTCCACCCATTTAGACACATAATCAACAGCAACAAGGATGAATTGGTAACCAAATGAACTTGGAAAAGGTCCCATGAAATCAATCCCCCAACAATCAAATATTTCCAAAACAAGGATGGGGTTAAGGGGCATCATGTTACGCCTAGTGAGGCTACCTAGTCGTTGGCATCGGTCACATGCAACACAGAAGGCATGAACATCTTTAAACATGGTAGGCCAATAAAAACCACACTGCAAGATTTTGGCAATGGTTTTCTTGGAAGAGAAATGCCCACCACAGGCTAATGCATGACAAAAATTAATGACCCTTGGAATTTCATGATCAGGGATGCACCGCCTAATAATTTGGTCAGGACAATATTTAAATAGGTAGGGGTCATCCCAAAAAAAGGTGCGCACATTGCGCAAGAATTTTTGTTTGTCAAGTTTAGACCAATGAGAAGGAATCTGACTTGTGGCTAGGTAATTTGCTATGTCAGCATACCATGGAGAACCAATGTAAGAGACAGTACCTGCACAAAATAAATTTTCATCAGCAAAGAGTTCATTTATTGGAGATTCATCAATTATGGTCTTATAGCTTGAAAGACGAGACAAATGATCAGCGACTACATTCTCTACTCCCTTTTTATCTCGAATTTCAATGTTAAACTCTTGGAGTAGGAGGATCCATCGAATCAAACGTGGTTTGGCATCTTGTTTTGTGAGCAAATATTTCAATGCTGCATGATCAGTGAAAACAATAACAAGAGATCCAACCAAATAAGACCTAAACTTGTCTAATGCAAAGACCACAGCTAAGAGTTCTTTTTCAGTTGTAGTGTAATTCAATTGAGCATCATTCAAAGTCTTGCTAGCATAATATATGACATGAGGTTTCTTGTCTTTTCTTTGCCCTAAAACAGCCCCAACCGCAAAATCACTAGCATCACACATCAGTTCAAATGGTAAAGACCAATCAGGAGCTTGCATGATTGGTGCAGTTGTCAACAACCCTTTAAGCTTTTCAAAAGCTTCTTGACATTTTGATGTCCAATCAAATGGGACATCTTGTGACAACAAGTTACACAATGGTTTGGCAATGGTACTAAAAGAATGAATGAATCTTCGATAAAAACCAGCATGTCCTAAAAAAGATCTCACATCTTTCACAGTCTTAGGGGTAGTTAATTTTTGAATGACTTCCACTTTTGATTTATCTACCTCTATCCCTTTTGAAGAGACAATGTGACCTAAAACAATGCCATGTGTCACCATAAAATGACACTTCTCCCAATTGAGTACAAGATTGCTCTCTTCACACCTTTCAAGAACTTTTTCTAGATTCATTAGACACAACTCATAAGAATCCCCATAAACTGAAAAATCATCCATGAAAACTTCCAAAAAATTTTCCACCATGTCACTAAAGATACTCATCATACACCTTTGAAAAGTGGCTGGTGCATTACACAAACCAAAAGGCATTCTTCTATAAGCATAGGTACCAAAAGGACAAGTGAAAGTGGTTTTTTCTTGGTCTTCTAAAGAAATCTCAATTTGGTTGTAACCTGAGTATCCATCTAGAAAACAATAGAAAGCTCTTCCAGCTACTCTTTCAAGCACTTGGTCTAAAAATGGAAGCGGAAAATGGTCCTTCCTAGTCACCATGTTCAATTTACGATAATCAATGCACATACGCCATCCAGTTTGGATTCTAGTTGGTACCAGCTCATTATTTTCATTCTTCACTACCGTGACTCCAGATTTTTTAGGGACAACTTGGGTTGGACTAACCCATTTTGAGTTTGCAATAGGGTAAATGATACCTGCATCAAGTAGCTTAAGCACTTCACCTCTCACTACTTCCTTCATGTTTGGGTTCAATCGTCTTTGCATTTGTCTCACAGACTTAGCCTCTTCTTCAAGATAGATTCTATGTGTACATAAAAGAGGGCTAATTCCTTTCAAGTCAGTAATTTTCCACCCAATTGCTTTCTTGTGTTTTCTCACCACTCTCAAAAGTTTGTGTTCTTGCTCTATGCTAAGTTTTGATGAGATCATAATAGGATATGATTCATCTTCCCCTAGAAATGCATACTTAAGATCACTCGGTAAAGGCTTCCTTTCTAGTTTATCAGGCTGGACAAGAGGTTCCTCAACTTTCACTTGGGGTGAAATCAAAGGCTCAAATGATGGGGTCCATTGACCTATTGACATAATAGGCATTGGATCTAGATAAGTCTCGAGTTCTCTTACTTCCTCATCAACACATTCCAAAGAACAAAATCTTTCATCATGAATTAAAGTTCTCTCCAATGGATCCTTAATCCATACTCTCTCAAAGTGTTCTTGACAAACTGTTTGGATGAAATCTACCTCTCTAATGTCCTCATGTTCCCCGATTTGTTTGGAGACATTGAATATGTTCATCTCCACAGTCATATTCCCAAAAGACAATTTCATCACCCCATTCCTACAGTTAATTAAGGCATTAGATGTAGCTAGGAAAGGTCTCCCTAAGATGACTGGGATGGGGGCATTAGAACCTTGAATTGGTGCGGTGTCTAACACTACAAAATCAACAGGAAAGTAGAATTTATCTACTTGGACCAACATATCCTCAACGATACCACTAGGAATCTTGATTGACCTATCAGCTAATTGAAGGGTGATTCGAGTAGGCTTGATTTCTCCTAAACCTAATTGTTCGTAAACAGTGTAGGGTATTAAATTCACACTTGCTCCTAAATCCAACAAAGCTTGATCTATCTTATGACTTCCAATAATGCATGAAATGGTAGGACAACCAGGATCTTTGTATTTGGGAGGGGTCTTAAACTGGATGATGGCACTAGCATGTTCAGTTAGAAAGGCTCTTTCTTTCACATTCAATCTCCTTTTGACTGTGCATAAATCCTTAAGAAACTTTGCATAAGATGGAACTTGTTTAATTGCATCAAGGAGTGGAATATTGACTTTCACTTGTTTGAACAATTCATAGATTTCCGAGTTCATAAGATCTTGTTTAGGTTTTCCTAACCTTTGTGGAAATGGTGCTCTAGGAACAAATTCTAAATCACTCATTTTGACTCCAATCTTTCTTAAATCATCTCCTTTCTCACTCATCTCTTTCTCATTTATCTCACCTTCTTTGTCACTCAAACTCTCATTTGTCACTTGTGTTTTGATTCCCTCTTCACTTTCCCTAGATTTGTCCTCTACAATACCTTTAGGAATCCTAAAACCTACACCTTTGTCAACAATCTTTCCACTTCTAAGGGTAGTGATGACTTGGACTTGTTCATGGTTTGAAGGTTCACTAGGTGAGGATTCACTCATGTGTACCTGACCTCTAGGATTGGGCATTGGTTGAGCTGGGATTTTTCCCTTCTCTTGAATGCTTAGTGATTGAGTCAACTTAGTTAGTTGACTTCGAATGTCATCTAAGGTCCTATTGGTCTGGTCTTGGAATTTGTAAACTTGGTTGTTGATTCCTCCTTGTGTTTGCATGAATTGTTGAAGAGTATCCTCTAAGGATCTCTTATGAGGTGGTTGGTATGTGTTATGTGTGGAAGCATGAAATGGTTGGGGTGGAGGTTAAAATGTTTGAGGTACTGAAGAGCCCTCATTTCTCCATCCAAAATTTGGGTGGTTCCTCCATCCAGGATTATAGGTCTTAGAGTAGGGATTGCCTACTTGGTTTGGAAATGGCTTTCTAACATTACTTGAATCAGAAGTTTGGCCATATAGCACTTCCTTGAAGGCTGGAATGGTAGGACACTCAGTTGTCCTATGCCCTTTGCTCTCACAAACAACACAACTTTCCTCTTGTTGTTCACTTATAACATGCACTTTTTTAATCTCAAGAGACTCTACTTTCCTAGCCAATGAGGCTAATCTAGCATTGAGGTCATCAGTCTCTTTCAATTGAAACTTCCCACTTGAATGAGAAATGGTGTTTCTAGACTCAACATGAACTGGGAGAGAAGTCTCCCATTGCTTTGTGTTTTCAGCCAATTGATCAAAAAAATCAAAGGCCTCACTTGGTTCTTTGTCATAAAACTCACCATTACACATGGTTGACACTAGCTTTTTAAAATCTGCGGTAAGAGAGTCATAAAAGAAACTCACTAACCTCCACATCTCAAAACCATGGTGAGGGCATGCATTTAACAAGTCTTTGAACCTTTCCCAAGCTTGGTGAAATGACTCATTTGGACTACAAGAAAAATTCATCATTTGACGTTGTAAGGCTGCTGTCCTATGAGTGGGGAAGTATTTTTTCAAAAATTCAGCTTGCATTTCTCTCCATGTACCTATAGACCTAAGACGCAAAGAGTTTAGCCAAAGCTTGGCTTTATCCTTTAGAGAGAATGGGAACAATTTAAGTCGAATGGTTTCCTCTGTGCATGTTCTATCAATAAAAGTATTACATACCTCTTCAAAGTCTTTAATGTGTATGTATGGATTTTCAGAATCCATACCATGAAATGTGGGAAGAAGTTGAATCATGCCCGGTTTCAAATTGAAAGCTTGTTGGTTAAGAGGTAAGATAATACACGAAGGTGTACTTTGTCTAGCCGGGTGAAGATACTCTCTAAGAGTTCGAAAATTAGGTTGATCATTGAATTGTGGAGGTCCATTACCTTGAACACTCCCTTCACCCTCTACATCTTCAACATTAGCCATGATAAAATAATAATAATAATAATAATAATATAACAATTATATGAATATGAAAGGAAAGGAAAGAAAAAAAATGCAAATAAAAGTAATAGCTCAAAAATAAAAATACAAGAAATTAAGAAATTCACTCTCCAACTAATAAGCACTATTAACAACAATAAACATTAAAAGATAATTATAACAAGCATGAATAAACAAAAGGCGGTAATACCGGCCAAGCACTTCAAACAATAAATATAAGAAAAATAATCATAACAAAACAACAAAATAAAAAGGAAATAAATAGAAGGCGGTAATACCGACCAAGCACTTTAGACAATAAATATAAGAAAAATAACAACAATAAACATTAAAAGATAATTATAACAAGCATGAATAAAAAAGGCGGTAATACCGGCCAAGCACTTTAGACAATAAATAAAAACAATATCAACCAAATAAAATGAAATAAAATGAAATAAACAAGAAAAATATTAGCAACTAATAAGAATAGAAAATAAAAGAAAAATGGTTGAACCAACCAAAATCCAACAATTAATAGTCCAATATCCAAAACGTTAAGGTCAAATTGTTTTTTTAGGCGGTAAAACCAGCCACTTGATTTGTTTTTTAATTTTTTTTTTAGGCGGTAAAACCAGCCAATTAAATTTTTTTTATATGATTTTTTTTAGTTTTCCAATAATCAAATCTAAATTTGTTACCTTTGCTTGCTAGCTCCCCGGCAACGGCGCCAAAATTGCTTGACCGCTTTTTATAATCGGCTTGTTTTAACTCGCAAGTGCACGAGTGTGCGATGTAGCAATTAACTCGGTAAGATCGAGGTCATATCCACAGAGAGCTAGATCTGGAAATTAAGCTAAGTAACAAAAAAAAACTCAAGAGAAATTAAATTAACAATAACTTGGTTGAAAATAATTGATGGATTTGTTTTCAAAGATAAAAAAAATGTAAATAGATTTTAAATGACAAGAAAAGTAAGTCTTGGTCCAAATCAATTTTAATGGTGATGTATTGGTGATTTCTTCAACATATATAAGATAACTCAACCTAATCTCAACGATGGTGATATTAGATCGGAACATATTACAATGAAGATTAGAAATATGAAGATTGATTATTGCTTAAGAATGAACTAGTACTTTCATATTAAGTAAGACATTGAATCAAGCAATCTCTATACCAAAACTAAAGTTTGTGCATAAAAATTCAAGATTATAACATTACCTAAATGATTTCTAAAATTTCTTTACAATAATAAATCATTCATGAAGAAAATAAGAAGATAAACATTAAGATTCATTCATATCCTAAAGAACTCACCTCAATCACCATTATCCTTGATTTGGATCCAAGAAAGAGTTTAGCCAACCATGATTATATATAAGAACACTTCAATAAACATGAAAGAACTTGAATCCAACTGAAAAAATAAGTTTTACAAACTAAAGAACCGAAATCTATAAAGAAGAACACAATACAATTTCAGAAAAAATTCGGACACAAATCTGACTCTAACTTTGGACAGCAATTCGACCCTCTTAGAAGCTTGTTTTGGAGAAGTCTATTAGAGACATATTTATAGGCAATTCTGTCACCTTTCCAGATCATTAAAGAACAGCTCATTTGGACACCTGAGTCAAAAGTTATGGGCAAAACACCGAAAGGTGTTCTGAAAAATCAAATCAAGACAGCTTTACAACTACTTTGGTGCACGTTTTTCTTCCTCATTTATGAGGTGTCTCCTTCTTCTTTTTGACCCAAAATAATGTTAAAATATCCCCTCCAGCTTTCCATCCATGTGCTTGCCTTCTTGGATCAATGGATTGCCCAAAATAAATCAATTGTTATTTGTTGTGTGGACATGTAAGATCATGGATTGTGTTTGGGTTGATTTGAAGGTTGATTTGGGGTTGATTTAGGGCTGATTTGGGGCTGAATTTGGGCTGAATTTGAGCATCAAATAAGTATACAAATGTACTTATTATTTGGGCTAAGATTGACATTGAAACCTTGAGTGTTTAATGGTTGAAGTTTGCACACAACATAAGACAAGTTTGGGCTTGAAATAAATCATATGATATTCTTTTCTAGAATTAGAATAGAATTGATTTTTGGGACAAATTTGGAGCACTTATTTGAACCAAGATTTGCTTCAATCTTCAACTAAATGTCTCTTCAATTCTTTGTTCTGAATTCCGACGTTGAATTTTGTGAATTAATTCATTTAAGCTCCAAAAACCTATCGAAACATTAAAACAAACTTCATTACTAAAAAACACATCAATTATTATAAAAACAACCAAATAAAAACAATAAATACATATGTAAAATAAGAGACTTAATGACACTTTTGATGCACAATCAATTGTTGTTGATAATTGCTAGAGCAGACTCTAAGTTATTATTGTGAACAATCTATTGCTAAGTTTGGTATCAAAACCGGAGTTAGGGTATATAAACTTGTGAAGCAACTAAGCTTGATAATTATGGCGGAACTACATTATTAAACTTAGGGAAAACATTCGATCAAAGCAACACAAGCAGACAACTTGGTTGTTAAGATTAATGAATTTATCTAGATCTTAAGGCTGCCATTAGATTAAATCATTAGTGCGGACACTGTGATTATTTGTTGGTTAGGGCTAGTTATACGGCGGATCCGTTAATTAACCAAAGTTAAGAAAAGATAAAAATTCAGAATATAAACTGGAGTTTCGTTTCAAGGATCGGTTCTAATTTCTGTCAGTGGATGTGTGCTTGTGACCAAGGTTTGTTTTCTTGATAAATTTTAGTTTTAATTGATTGTGTTCACTAGTTTAATTTCTTCCATAGTTTAGATTATCACAAATCAAAACCCCCCAATTGCATAACGTATAGCATAAAAATCTAAACTAAATCTTCCTCGTGGGATCGATCCCTTGCTTGATCTATACTATCTTGTGTGTTTTAAGCTAGGGTAATTAATTTGTGCGACCGCGAAATCGCAACAAATTTTGGCGTCGTTGCCGGGGAAGTAATTTTAGTTAATTCTTGTGCTTGTACTGTTATTTTTATTTGCTATGATTATTATTTATTATTATTCAAAAAAAAACAAAAAATGTTTTTTGCTTACGGCGGTACTGTTCACTTGCCACAACGGTACTGTTCAAAACAGAATTGTTTGTGGAATTAGGGTTCGACCTTTTGTTTCCTGAAGGGAAATGACGTTTTGAACAAGACTAGTGGTAAACCTTTAACCTTACCATTTCGAGGCCAAATTCCACTGTTATCTAAGGTTTTTAGGCAGTTTTAGTTTCCTAGCGTTGGATTTTCATATAATTTGCATTGTTTTTCGTCTCTTGTGTGATTTCTTTCTTTTGAATTTTCTTAGCAATTGATGCCTGTGACCCGTTCTACTAATCAAATTCAAGTGCAGGTTGATTTTGAAATAGAAAGCACTTTACGCAGGTTAAGAAAGGAAGCTCGCCTCAACACCATGGCTATTGCACGACAACAAACACTCAAGGAGCTTGCTACTCCTAACATGGAAAATCAACCACTGTGCATAAATATTGATAATAATGTAAACTTTGAACTCAAATCTGGTTTTATACATTTGCTACCAACATTTAATGGTCTTGCAGGAGAAGATCCACATACTCATCTCAAGGAGTTCCATATGGTTTGCGTTGGCATGAAACCGAATAGAGTTGATGAAGAACAAGTTAAGTTGAAAGCTTTCCCTTTCTCTTTAAAAGGGGCAGCAAAGGCATGACTTTTCTCTATTCTCCCAGGATCTATTAGAACTTGGAATGCCATGAAGAAAATTTTCCTTGAGAAGTATTTCCCAGCATCTCGAGTTGCCAACATAAGGAAAGAAATATGTGGGATTCGGCAATCTCATGGAGAGACACTCTCCGAGTATTGGGAAAGATTTGAGCAACTGTGCATTCAATGTCCTCATCATCAAATACCCGATCAGTTGCTCATTCAATATTTCTATGAAGGATTAATGCCTACTGACCGTAGTATCATTGATGCTGCAAGTGGAGGCGCATTGGTGGATAAGACACCCGAGGCTGCACGCCAATTAATCTCAAACATGGCAGCCAACTCAAAACAGTTTCGCACTCGTGGAGACTTCTCCAACAAACGAGTAAATGAGGTAAGTATTTCTAACATTGAGAATAAAGTTAATGATCTTACTTCTCTTGTGCGTTCTTTGGCTTGTGGAAATGTGTAGCAGGTGAAAGTTTGTAGCATATGCTCTTTACAAGGACATGCTTCAGATATGTGCTCAACAATGCTAGAAGATTACATTGAACAAGCTAATGCAGTTGATGGAGCATTCAACGGACAACCCCAACATAAATATGATCCCTTTTCCAACACGTACAATCCCGGATGGAGAGATCATCCCAACTTACGCTATGACAACCATCCCAACAAGGCAATCAAGGCCGACAATTCCATCCCCATGGATTTCAGCCCCAACAAAATTATCAAGCAAGACAACCCCCTCCATTCACAAACTCCAATGTTATGGGGTCGTCATCCAATGATGATCTTCGTGAGATGATGAAAACTTTGGCTTCTAATCCTGTTACCTTGCAACAAAATGTCATGTCTTTTCAACAGGAAACAAGGTCAAGTATTCATAACTTGGAGAAGCAAATGGGGCAAGTAGCTTCGAGTGCAGGGAAATTGGAGGCACAAATGAATGGAAAATTTCCCTCCCAAGCATTGAATCCAAAAGAGAATGTTAGTGCGATCATGTTGCGAAGTGGGAAAGAACTTGAAGAGAAAAGGTTGAAAGAGATTGAGATGGAGGAAGAAGAAGTGATAGAAAGTGAATTGAATACAAAGAAGAAACATCCTTCTCCTTTCCAAACTGAAACAACGACAAACACTCCAAAGGTAATTCCTCACTCAATGAATTCTAGTTTTAAAGCAATTCCACCCTTTCCTGTGAGTTCTTCTAGGTCAAAGAAAGAGGACAAAGAAAAAGAAATTTTAGAGGTTTTCAAGAAAGTAGAACTCAACATTCCTTTGCTTGATGCTATCAAGCAAATTCCCAAGTATGCCAAATTTTTGAAGGAGTTGTGTACTACCAAGAGAGCTTTCAAACTGAAAGGTCATGAAATGGTAAGTATGGGTGAAGTTGTGTCTGCTGTTGTTCAAAAGAATATGCCTTTAAAGCAAAAGGACCCAGGTGCGTTTACTATCCCATGTGTTATTGGTAATGCTAGTTTTAAAAAAGCCTTATGTGATTTAGGTGCATCCATTAGTGTTATGCCTAAACATGTTTATGATTCTCTTAGTCTGGAACCTTTGAATGAAACTAGCATTGTAATACAACTTGTAGATCGTAGTTTTGTTTACCCACTTGGTGTGATAGAAGATGTCCTAGTCAAGATTGATAGTTTGGTTATTCCATGTGATTTTTATATTCTTGATATGGAACATGATTCTTGTGATTTATTAACCAGCACTCCTATATTATTTGGGAGACCATTCTTGAAAACTGCCAATACAAAGATTGATTGTGGTAAGGATACTTTGTCTATGGAGGTAGGAGATGAAAAGATTGAATTTAATTTTCATGATGCAATGACATATCCTTATAACAATGTTTATTCTATCACATGTTATGACCAAGTTGATAAGTGTATGCAACAGGTTTGTGATTTTGATAGCGAAGATGGATTAAGTATAGCTTTGAGCTATGGCTATGATTTTACCAAAATAGAAGAGATGGAGAGGCATATATGTGTTCCCCAAAATGTGCATGAATCAGCATTGGCTTTACAAGCTTCGCAAATTATCCTTCATGATGTAGGAGTCATTCCCCCCATCACGGACAGTGAATGGGTGGCGTCTATCCTTTTGGTACCCAAAAGGACTGCCACCACGTTGAGAGAAAAACAAAATGATGCTTATGAGAATGCAAGGATTTACAAAGAAAAGACTAAGAATCTTTATGACAGAATGCTTACAAGAAAGGAATTTCATGTTGGAGACAAAATCCTTCTTTATCATTCGCGTTTAAAACTTTTTCCTGGAAAATTACGCTCTCGTTGGATTGGACCTTTTGTTGTTTCTAATATTTTTCCTTATGGTGCAGTTGAAATTACAAGTTTAGAAACCAACAAAGTACTCAAGGTCAATGGACATCGTTTGAACCCTTTCTATGAAGGTTGGACGGCAGAACTCACCGGTTCTATAGAGTTAGCTGAACCAATCTATGAAGAATGAGCATGCCACATGTCAAGCCAATGACATAAAACAAAAGCGCTTACTGGGAGGCAACCCAGCACCAAAAAAAAAAAAATCAGATTTGCTTTCTTTTTCCTTATCTTTTATCTTTTCGCATTTTAATTTATTTTATGTCATTCTCTTATATTCCTTTGCTTTTATTTCAACATTGAGGACAATGTTGTGTTTTAAGTGTGGGGGTATTTATTGGAAGAATTTTGGTTTTCTTATTTTAGTTTTCTTTGTTGTTCTTTAAAAAAAAAATTGTGTTTGATCTTTTTAACTCCCATTGATTTTTGAGCATATGAGTATTATGTGTGAGAATTAATTGAGTTAGATGAAGATATAAATCAAATAAAGGAGTACGCATGCAAATTTTAAGGTTTAATTGATTTAAGGATTGACTTTGAGAATATGTCATGTTGACTTTATAGTGTTATACCAATGCAAGCTTTTGAGCCTTCCACATTATATTCTTTGAGTGTGCATTCTTTCAATGATATGTATCTCTAGAACTTGCTTCATATCTTATTGAGATTATATTCCATTACAAATATACATGAAGATGATAAAGGCATTAGGAATTTCAATCACTTGAACCAAAAAGCCAACCTAAAGCATATTATCCTTAGTGAGCCCCTTTTGAGCTTATTTATCTTTTCTTTATCCATGTATAAGCCTTAACTTTATATATGTTTTCCTTTTCCCCTGGCCAAGGATTAGTAGAGCATATACTTGTGATATTTCATGGAATTATGGTTGGAAATTATGTGAAAAGAAAAAAGAAGTGATGCTTGATAAAAAGATGGGCAAAATTACAAAAAAAAAAGAAGAAAAAAGACAAAAAAGTTCATTTATGTTCTTAAGATTTTATGTTGCAAAAACTTGAAATCAAACGAAATTAAGCATTGGTGATTAAAGATGAAAAATTTATGTGCTTTGATGGAATATCTTGTTTGAAATATCATTTTTTTTTTATAATGCTCTACTATCTTTGATTTGAACCTTTTCTTTTACTCTCTTTTACCTCATCTTAACCTTAGCCCCATTAAAACTAGAAAATAAGACCTTTTGATTCATGCACTGTTTGTAATATGTTAGTAATGGATATGAGATTGAAAAGCAAGCTTATGGTAGAACATACTCTTTGATTCAATTTGAGAGATTTAAACACATAAACCCTAAACACATGAGTGTTGGAGTGTATATCAATAAGAGGACCTATCACTTTGTCATGATATAGATTTCATTTAAATCCCGATGATTGATTGAGTTTTGAAGTTTGCATGTAAATAAATTCATGAACATTTATGTTTTTCTATCTTGTTTTATTATATTCTTATTAATAATGCTTGTACTCTTGGACATTGATGGGAGATTAAGAGATTGATCATAGTTATTTTCAATTTAATTTTATTTATCTTTTCTCGAGGACGAGCAAGAGCTAAGTGTGGGGGTATTTGATGTAACTATATTATTCGATAGTTTCATCCACATTTACCTAATGTTTTGTCCATGTTTTATATGTAAAATGCCTTGATATTCTTTGTTTTATGTTTTGAAGGCACTTTTGGATGAAAAATGCAAAAAGGAGTAAATTGGAGATAATTGGCAGATTTGACGTTCAGTCGATGTTTTGTGCAGAGTGTGAGTTCTAGAGATCGAAATGAAGTGATTCCAGTGGCTCTAAAAAGCTAACATCCATACCTTTCTGGAAATGTAATGCAAGAAAAATAAGAAGAGGAAGATCATGGAAATCACATCCTTCAAAGTCAAATATCGCATTCTGCCACTATTGACCTTTGTCCATTCAAAATTCCATATTTGGAGCTATAGAGGTCCAATTGATGCAAACTCAATTTTGTTGGATTCCGGACGCAAAGGCCTAAAAAAGCGCCAACTTTCAGCCACAAATGATGTCAGATGATGATATGAGTTTTCAAAAATAACAACTGCATTTTGCCAGCAAACAGGTTTCGTGAAGAAATAAATTCAAATTATGTTTCGAAGCTTCTAAACTGTCATCCAAGTTGTAATTTCAGCAATTTAGCCCCTCTAATAAATCAATCTAGAAGGTCAAGAAAAGTAGCCACCAACCTCATTCCACCAACCTCAAACCACCAACCACAAACCAGTTGCAAGTTGGAATGCTGCCATTGTCAAAGAAGATGGCTGCCATTGTCAAAGAAAGAAGGCCAAGTTGTGAGAGTAAAAGAAGGCGGCTGGAGCAGCATTTGCAGCCTCTTGATATTGTCAAAAAAGGGGGCTACAATGGTGGATTGTTGGTGGTAACTACTAATGTCAAAGTTTGGCAAGTTTGGCAGCCACCATTGTTGATAAAGAAGCAAGAGGAGCTGCCATTGAAGCCTATATATAGACACCAAGAGAGCCAAGAAAGGAGAGGAGGGAGTGCAATAGAATCAAAGAAAGGTGGTAGCAACTAGAAGTGAAGAAACACAAACTCTCCTCTCTACATACTAGAAATAATGCTTTCTTTTATCTTTAGGAGTAGTTGTTCAATAGATATGCAAGGCTAAGCTCTTTTCTTGGTTGCAAGGACGCAGAAACTTTCAGATTTCAAGAACTGTGAGATTTATTCTTCATTTATTTTCAGTTTGTATTATGAATGAGTATGATTACTGTGAGATTTATTCTTCCATTTATTTTCAGTTTGTATTATGAATGAGTATGATTGTTTTCCTATGCATATTTTCTATGATTGTTGTTGATAATTGCTAGAGCAGATTCTAAGTTATTATTGTGAACAATCTATTACTAAGTTTGGTATCAAAATCGGAGTTAGGGTATATAAACTTGTGAAGCAACTAAGCTTGATAATTGTGGCGGAACTACGTTATTAAACTTAGGGAAAACATTCGATCAAAGCAACACAAGCAGACAACTTGGTTGTTAAGATTAATGAATTTATCTAGATCTTAAGGCTGCCATTAGATTAAATCATTAGTGCGGACACTGTGATTATTTGTTGGTTAGGGCTAGTTATACGGCGGATCCGTTAATTAACCAAAGTTAAGAAAAGATAAAAATTCAGAATATAAACTGGAGTTTCGTTTCAAAGTTCGGTTCTAATTTCTGTAGGTGGATGTGTGCTTGTGACCAAGGTTTGTTTTCTTGATAAATTTCAGTTTTAATTGATTGTGTTCACTAGTTTAATTTCTTCCATAGTTTAGATTATCACAAATCAAAACCCCCCAATTGCATAACGTATAGCATAAAAATCTAAACTAAATCTTCCTCGTGGGATCGATCCCTTGCTTGCTCTATACTATCTTGTGTGATTTAAGTGTAAGGGTAATTAATTTGTGCGACCGCGACATCGCAACAAATTTTGGCGCCGTTGCCGGGGAAAAGCTAGGGTAATTAATTTGTGCGACCGCGACATCGCAATAGGCACTTTTATAGATCTATCAACAAGTAAAAGAGTTATAGAAATTCATTTTAACTCACCTAGATTGAGACTCTTAAAAACTGAATATGAAAGTAAATTCACACTAGCACCAAGATCAAGTAAGGCTCTTTTAATTTTATGTTCTCCATTAAAACAAGAAATTGTAGGACAACCAGGGTCTTTATATTTCAAAGCATTATTGTTCTGAAGAATGACACTTATTCGGCTAAAAAGGCTTTTTTTTTCACATTCAGTTTCCTCTTCACTATGCATAGATCTTTCAAAAATTTAGCATAGGAAGGAACCTGCTTAATAGCATCCAACAAAGGTATATTGATTCTTACTTGTTTGAAAGTTTCAAAAATTTCAGAGTTGTGATTGATTTTTCTTTATTTGGTCATGGCATGAGGAAATGGAAGCGTTGGTGGGGAATCAGTCTTTTCTTTGCAATCCAACAAAGTTATATTGATTCTTACATGTTTGAAAGTTTCAAAAAATTCAGAGTTGTGATTGATTTTTTCTTTATTTGGTCATGTCATGAGGAAA
>NW_011500077.1:35709-55968 GCF_000495115.2 Populus euphratica
CTTTATTTGGTCATGGCATGAGGAAATGGAAGCGTTGGTAGGGAATCAGTCTTTTCTTTGCAAATTTTAGATTTAGCCCCTTCCTTACCCTCGAAGATTGACTCATGATCTTTCTCATAAGGTTCAAGAGTGGTTTTTTCAATAACCTTACCACTGTGAAGAGTAGTGACTGATTTGACTTGATCCATGTGTTGGCTTCCGGAACTACTTGCACTTGCATTCTATTGCCCCTTGGGATTTTTTTGTGGTTGAGATGGAAACTTACCTTTCTCTTGGAAACTGAGAGTAGATGTCAATTTTACAAGAGTATCTTTAAAATCTGTCATATTTTGAGCAAGTTGAGTATTGATTGTCTCTTACTTTTCAACAAATGCATGCAATGTTTCCTCAAGATTTCTTCTAGGAGGTGGAGCATAAGGAGGTGCATATCCATGAGAATTTTGGAAATTATGGTGTGCTTGAAATGGTGGTTATGAAGTTTGTGCATTGTTGTTCTCACTCTTCCAACTAAAATTTGGGTGATTTCTCCAACCAGGGTTGTATGTTTGGGAGTATGGGTTGTGGTTGACCCTTTGGAAACTGTTTAAAGCATGAGCTTGTTCATGGAGACATTCCTTAAAAGAAGGCAAGGTTGGACAATTACTGGTTGAGTGTTCATTTGTTTCACATATTTGACCATAATGTTTTCAATAGATTTTAATTGACCACTCTTTTTCAATTCTAGTGCCTCGACTTTTCTACCTAAAGATGCAAACTTAGCTTGGAGGTCATGACCTTCCCTAAGGTTGTACATACCTCCACTAGATGTATGAGGTCGAGTTTTACTCGGTGCCTCATGTTCTTTATAAAAAGTGTTCCAGTTTGGATTGCACCGACATCTCTTTTCTAAGTTTGGTCATCTCTTTATCCTTTCAATTTCAGTTCTTAAATTCATCAATAAATCCTTTCATTTATGTGACAGGTCTGCATTTAAAATGAACATTTACCATAAATTAAAGGTATCTTATATTATTAGATATATTATTATAAAACATGCTTTAGTTAAGGAGTTATTGATACTTCAAGTGCAAAATGATGATATAAAACATTGATAAAAATGCACTTTTAAGTACTAATCACACCCCCCCAACCAGCTTATTACTAGTCCCTAGTAATCAAAGCATTAAAAAAGAAAAACAATTTGCAAATTCCATAAAGCAAGGTATTCATTATTTAACTTCCATTAATCTATTCAGATAAACAAACTCTCATTAAATTTATATATCTGCTCAATACCTCTTAACAAGATATTCATAAACCTTTATTTTGTGATTTCACAAAGCAAGGTATTCATCATTTAACTTCCATTAATCTATCCAGATAAACAAACTCTCATTAAATTTATATATCTGCTCAATACCTCTTAACAAGATATTAATAAACCTTTCTTTTGTGCTCAATGTATCAACACATAATTATGGGGCTTTTCTTGGAAGAAAACAAAATTTTTGTACTAATGTTTAAGGTTAACTTCCTTGGGTTGAGATTATTATTTTTGTCTCTTTTTTTTTCTTCTTCTTTTTTTTTTAAATACATATACATATAATTTAAAAACACCATGCATCTTTAACCCATGTAACGAGCTTTCGGCTAATGAATCCCAGACCAGTTGGTCTTAGGGCATTAGGTGTTAAGACACCCCTACAAGCTTAGTAACTCGGGTCATAGATACTGATATGTAGATAGTGCAATGTTTGATTCCCTTAAGCTTTTCTCCTCAACCCATGTAACAAGCGTTGGGCCAACAGCTCCCAAATCAGTTAACTTTAGGGTATTAGGTGTTAAAACACCCCTTCGGGCTTAATTGCTTAGGTTAGGGAGGCTACGAAACCAAACTTATCTATATTTTTATTATTTTCATTTTTTTCTTTTTTTTTCTTTTTTTCCTTTTTTTAATTATATACTATCCATCCCTTTCCCTTAGTTGTTACCTTTAACAAAAGAACATAAATAATGTAATAATCCAATATGCAACCCACAATCATATGTTAAAGTGTGTGTGTGTAAATTAAGGTTTAAGAATACATGTTAAATCAGTATATGAGTAGAATTAAGTGATAATAATGCGAGAGTTTGTAAATCTGAATATTTCAAGAAGTATTATGATAGACCTTGTTACGAATGATTACTAAGATGCATCTCAAGAGTCATAAAAGTTCTCCTTACTCTGCCATCATAGTAACAACAATTTTGCATATGCTTTATGAAATAGAAAACATAGTTTTTTTTTTTAGCTACTACCCTCTCCCCCCAACTAAAACAAGACATTGTCCTCAATGTTTAAAGGTAGAAAGATAGAGTATAGAAGATATCACCTGAAATAACAAACACTGACAAACTTGAAACACACTAAAACAAATATAAGTAACAACAAAACACAATAGTAAAACCAAAAGACACAAAGATTCACAAATGAAGGCTCAAATCCAATCTAAGCTTTTTACGGCTTTCCTTAGTTGACCAATTTATTCGACTCATGGAAGGATCAATTACAGGAATGAAAGATTGTAGTTGGTCAATCAATTGTTCAGCAGTAGCAGCAGAGATTATGATTTGGCGTGCAGAAGATGTTAGAAATTCCTGTTCCACAGCATGATCAAGAAAAGAGAACAACTTATCATAATAACCATTAACATTTAACAAACCTATGGGTTTATGGTGAATGCGCAATTGGGCCCAAGAGGAAATATGAAAGATCTCTTCCAATGTGCCTAAACCACCTGGTAAAGCAATGAAGGCATCAACATGGTTAAACATTGCATTCATTCGAGCTGACATTGTGGAGACCTGAAGTTCTTCTCCAATTGTTTTTCCAATGATGTCCCATTTTGCTAAAGCTTCGGGGACCACCCCCAAAACTTGACTACCTCCTAAAAATGCAGCTATTGACACACCTCCCATTAACCCAAGACAACCTCCCTCATACACTAAATGAATCTTTCTCTCAACTAGCACTTGACCAAGATGATTTGCTGATTATAAAAACTCCTTTTCTTTCCCAGGACTAGATCCACCAAAAACACAAATACTTTTTATTTGATGACTTGAGGAACTTGCCATTTCTACTCACTTCTATAATTGATGAATGTATGGGTTGAGTGCAAATGAAGGGAAGGAAGAGAGGATTTTATAGATGAGAAAATAAAAGGGAAATCATACCACCTATGTGTAGGCCAGCTGGAGTCTCATACTCTCTCTCTCTTTCTCTCTCTCTCTATTTATTTATTTATTTAAAAAAAAAAGCATATGTATGTACAGGTAGTTGTGATTGTGGCTCACATCTTTCCTTGGTTTTACGTCCAAGAACGGCTTAAATGCCCTCTATGGGTCGGGGATAGGCTTCCCATCCAGTTTTCTTAAAAACTGGAAACAGGGTCTTTTTTAGTCAGATTCCCAAGACTAAGTTGATCATGTTCTTTATGAAATAGTGGCTATAAATCATGAATTGCACGATGCACATCTACACTAGGATGCGTCTCAAGATTCAATAGAAGATTATCTAAAGACTCCTTACTCAGGCCATCCTTAATGAATTGTATTTTATCTTCACGGTTTATAGATACCATTCCTAAAGAACGACATTGTGTATTACAAGTCCATCTAGCACATCGATGACAAACTTTCAGTCATTTTGCATGACGTTTCTTTGTTTACAAGTCCATCTAGCACATCGATGACAGACTTCTAGTCGTTTTGCACGACGTTTCTTTGCAAAAGTGCTTTTACCTGTTCCAGGCATGTGTGAAATGAAGAAGTTAGAGGACTCACCTGATAATCGGACCTTTGCTTCAATCAACCAGCGAATATCTTCAGGAATTCCATGATTCATTAACAATCTCAATCTTGCACATCTAGCATGGTAAATTTTTGTAATCACATTCTGAGGCAGAGCGGGAAAATACTTTTTCAATTTTTCAAGATTAGTGTCCATTTTCAAATGAGAATTGGAAGAGAGATTCAAAGAATTGCACAAATATATACACAAATATCAGTTATTGGGGGAAACTGAAAGAACTGACTTAAGTCACGGAGTACTGTTGTCCGCCATTTGACCGGGGTGAGAGAAACTAGCAAAAATCACTCAAAAAGAAACACAAAAAAGAAAATGTGAGAAAAACAAAATAATCAACCTTTATCTACAAGATCATTCAAACCAGCTGATTCATTTTCACTAGGAAAATTATCAAAGTAAGCTTTCAAACGATGTCCATTTTCCTTAAAATCATTGTCATTCATTGAATTCTCAATATCACAGGCCCCATAAGGATTGCTCCATCTTGGTCTTAGCTCTCTAGGGAATGCATATAGTTGAGAATTATAAAACAAAACTTTTTGACCAGTATCAACTTTTTGACAATTTTCACAAGTTTTGCAGAATGCATGCGTGTCCTTGAACATGGTAGACCAATAAAATTCATTTTAAAAGATTTTTGTAGCTGTCTTTTTTTATGAGAAATAACTTCCACATGCTTCAGAATGACAAATTTTAATAACAATTGTCTTTTTTGACGAGAAATAACTTCCACATGCTTCAGAATGACAAAGTTTAATGACACTACTTACCTCATTGTCGGGAATGAATCTTTGAAATATTTGATCAGGACAATATTTGAATAAGTTAGGGTCATCACAATAAAAATTCTTCACTTCGTTCAAAAACTTTTCTTTGTCTTGATTACTCCAATCAGTTGGCAAATCTCCTAAAGCAAGAAAATTGATATTTTTATCATACCAAGGTATTGGATTAAGAGAAAGTAAGGATTTGTTAGGAAAGTAATCATCGATTAGTGTGATGTTAGATGTCGAATTTATTGTCACTTTTGACAAAAGATCCGCATCAACATTTTCGGTGTGTTTTTCATCTGTGATTTCTTCCTCAAAATAAATCATTTGCAAATCTTCAGATTCATCCAACTCATTTTTACTTAAAGTAGATTCAAGTTGATCATAAACTAATTCATCAATATAATCTACTTCTTGTAAATCATTATCATCTCCAGGCTGCTTGTAAATGTTGAAAATATTCATCTCCAATGTCATGTTTCTAAATGATAGCTTCATCAGTCCATTCCTACAATTAATCAATGCATTAGAAGTTGCAAGAAATGGACGTCCTAAAATAACAGGAAATGAATTACATGCTTCAACAGGTTCTGTGTCCAAGACAATAAAATCCACAGGATAAATGAATTTATCGACTTGTACTAACACATCTTCAATTATTATCCACAAGATAAATGAATTTATCAACTTGTACTAACACATCTTCGACTATTCCTCTAGGCACTTTTACAGATCTATTGGTAAGTAAAAGAGTTATAGAAGTTGGTTTTAACTCACCTAAATTGAGATTTTGAAAAACTGAATATGGAAGTAAATTCACACTAGCACCAAGATCAAGTAAGGCTCTTTCAATTTTTTGTTCTCCAATAAAGCAAGAAATTGTAGGACAACCAGGGTCTTTATATTTCAAAGCATTATTGTTATGAAGAATAGCACTTGTTCGGCTAGAAAGACTTTCTTTTTAACATTCAGTTTCCTCTTCACAGTGCATAGATCTTTCAAAAATTTAGCATAGGAAGGAACCTGTTTAATAGCATCCAACAAAGGTATATTGATCCTTACCTGTTTAAAAGTTTCAAAGATTTCAGAGTTGTGATTGACTTTCCTTTGTTTGGTCATGGCTTGAGGAAATGGAAGTGCTGGCGGAGAATCAGTCTTTTCTTTATAATTTTTAGATTCAACCCCTTCCTTACCCTCAGAGATTGACTCATCATCTTTCTCATAAGGTTCAAGAGAGGGTTTCTCAATAACCTTACCACTGCGAAGAGTAGTGACTGATTTGACTTGATCCATGTGTTGGCTTCCGAAACTACTTGCATTTGCATTGTATTGCCCTTTGGGATTTTTTTGTGGTTGAGATGTGCTTGACCGCTTTTTATGATCGGCTTGTTTTAACTCGCAAGTGCACGAGTGTGCGATGTAGCAATTAACTCAGTAAGATCGAGGTCATATCCACAGAGAGCTAGATCTGGAAACTAAGCTAAGTAACAAAAAAACTCAAGAGAAATTAAATTAACAATAACTTGGTTGAAAATAATTGATGGATTTGTTTTTAAAGATTAAAAAAAAATGTAAATAGATTTTAAATGACAAGAAAAAGTAAGTCTTGGTCCAAATCAATTTTAATGGTGATGTATTAGTGATTTCTTCAACATATATAAGATAACTCAACCTAATCTCAACGATGGTGATATTAGATTGGAAGATATTACAATGAAGATTAGAAAGATGAAGATTGATTATTGCTTAAGAATGAACAAGTACTTTCATATTAAGTAAGACATTGAATCAAGCAATCTCTATACCAAAACTAAAGTTTGTGCATAAAAATTCAAGATTATAACATTACCTAAATGATTTTTAAAATTTCTTTACAATAATAAATCATTCATGAAGAAAATAAGAAGATAAACATTAAGATTCATTCATATCCTAAAGAACTCACCTCAATCACCATTATCCTTGATTTGGATCCAAGAAAGAGTTTAGCCAACCATGATTATATATAAGAACACTTCAATAAACATGAAAGAACTTGAATCCAACTGAAATAATAAGTTTTACAAACTAAAGAACCGAAATCTATAAAGAAGAACACAATACAATTTCAGAAAAAATTCGGACACAAATCTGACTCTAACTTTAGATAGCAATTCGACCCTCTTAGAAGCTTTTTTTCGAGAAGTCTATTACCGACATATTTATAGGAAATTCTGTCACCTTTCCAGATCATTAAAGAACAGCTCATTTGGACACCTGAGTCAAAAGTTATGGGTAAAACACCGAAAGGTGTTCTGAAAAATCAAATCAAGACAGCTTTACAACTACTTTGGTGCACGTTTTTCTTCCTCATTTATGAGGTGTCTCCTTCTTATTTTTGACCCAAAATAATGTTAAAATATCCCCTTCAGCTTTCCATCCATGTGCTTGCCTTCTTGGATCAATGGATTACCCAAAATAAATCAATTGTTATTTGTTGTGTGGACATGTAAGATCATGGATTGTGTTTGGGTTGATTTGGGGTTGATTTAGGGCTGATTTGGGGCTGAATTTGGGCTGAATTTGAGCATCAAATAAGTATACAAATGTACTTATTATTTGGGCTAAGATTGACATTGAAACCTTGAGTGTTTAATGGTTGAAGTTTGCACACAACATAAGGCAAGTTTGGGCTTGAAATAAATCATATGATATTCTTTTCTAGAATTGGAATAGAATTGATTTTTGGGACAAATTTGGAGCACTTATTTGAACCAAGATTTGCTTCAATCTTCAACTAAATGTCTCTTCAATTCTTTGTTCTGAATTCCGACATTGAATTTTCTGAATTAATTCATTTAAGCTCCAAAAACCTATTGAAACATTAAAACAAACTTCATTACTAAAAAACACATCAATTATTATAAAAACAATAAATACATATGTAAAATAAGAGACTTAATGACACTTTTGATGCACAATCACACCCCCCAACTTAGATTTTGCTAGTCCTCAAGCAAAAGAAAACATAAAACCTTTAAAATAAAAATAATAATAATAACAACCATAATTAGGCTCGATTCATCCATACAAAATTTCCAAATTCAGTCATATTTATCGTGCAACCAACATAATTGATTCATATGAAAACTCAACTTGTAATCTTCCCTTCTCACCAACACAAACAAGGTAGCAAACTAGAGAAATATCTATATATATATATATATTTTTCTTTTTCTTTTTTTTTCTTTTTTTTTAGCCATGATTTATTCTTTGTCTTTAAGTTGTTACTTCCCTTTTGACACGAATACAAACATTTGTGATGAATGCACCCGGTTACTCACAAAGTCACAAACTTAAAGTGCTTTGCATACTCATATTTCAAGCTGCCGTTTGACGTAAAGATAAACATTTGTGATGAATACCCCTAGTTACTAAGCAACTCAAAACATTGGAGTAGATAGAACTTTGTACACATTTATTTATTTATTTATGTAATGATTATTACTCTATTTACTTAAACCTTGTTTAGAACTAGATCAAAATGGATAATCACAAGTAAAGCATCATACTCATCTTTCATGCATATTCACACAACTCACACAACTTTTACAAGGAAAGATGTACTTCAGTAATCTTAAAAAAAAAGTATGCTATATCTTGCTTTATAAGATATTATCTATCCCAAATTAAAGCATGCAATGTTTAACACAATAATGAACCCAAAAAGGTAATGATGATCCTAAACAAGTCTCATTCACATATCAATGCAAGTATTTTTTTTTTTTTTAACAAGCATGGTTATCTCAAGCATTCAACATAATGAAATATCTAAAATTAAGTTTTACATTATCCTCAATGTAAAAGAGAAAGAGAAGAAAAGTATAAAGATTAGAAAATTGTTACTCCCCTTCTGTTTTCAAGGATGAATGTCTGATTGAATTGGGCATGAGCTGACTTCTTGCTTGATTTTTTTTTTAACCTGCATATCACAACTAAAAGAAAACATAAAAGAAAACATTGATGTTTTTTTTTTTGAAAATAAAGAACCTCACACCCCCTAACTTAAAATAATGCATTGTCCCGAATGCATGAACAAGAAAATATAAGAGATGGAAGAAAGAAGAAAAAAATGAAAATGAAAATAAAAATAAAAATAAAAATAAAATAAAAATAAAAACTCATTACTTTTGATACTACAATGGTATTGGATCTTCAAGATCCAATGTCTTAACTTCAGCCACAACATTTTCAAGATAAAGTTTCAATCGATGACCATTTACTTTGAAAATATTTCCATTCTTGGGATTTTCTACCTCAAATGCACCATGCTCAGAGATGGATTTAATCACAAATGGACCAGTCCATTTTGTCCTCAACTTCCCAGGAAAGAGATGTAATCGTGAATTATACAAGAGAACCTTTTGACCAACATTAAAGGATTTTCTAAGAATATGTTTATCATGCAAAGTTTTCATCTTATGTTTTGAAATTTTTGCATTTTCAAATGCATCATTTCTTAGCTCCTCTAATTCATCCAATTGAAGCTTTCTATTTTTGCCAACCTCATTTTCATTGTCATTGAATTGCCGAATGGCCCAATATGCACGGTGCTCAATCTCAACAGGGAGATGACAAGGCTTTCCATAAACTAGCCTATAAGGAGACATTCCTAAAGAGGTCTTATAAGCAGTGCGATATGCCCACAAAGCATCAACTAGTCGTAGGGACCAATCTTTATGGTTTGGATTGACTGTTTTCTCTAAAATGTTCTTGATCTCCCTATTTTCCAACTTAGCTTGGCCACTAGTCTGTGGGTGATAGGGGGTACTGACCTTGTGAATTACACCATATTTTCTCATCAAAATCCCAACGGGCTTGTTAAGAAAATGTTTTCCCCCATCACTAATCATAGCCCGGGGCATGCCAAAACGAGAGAAAATATTTTCTTTCAAGAATTTGACCACAACTCGATGGTCATTGGTTCGAGATGCAATGGCCTCCACCCATTTAGACACATAATCAACAGCTACAAGGATGAATTGGTAACCAAATGAACTTGGAAAAGGTCACATGAAATCAATCCCCCAACAATCAAATATTTCCAAAATAAGGATGGGGTTAAGGGGCATCATGTTACGCCTAGTGAGGCTACCTAGTCATTGGCATCGGTCACATGCAACACAGAAGGCATGAACATCTTTAAACATGGTAGGCCAATAAAAACCACACTGCAAGATTTTGGCAATGGTTTTCTTGGAAGAGAAATGCCCACCACAGGCTAATGCATGACAAAAATTAATGACCCTTAGAATTTCATGATCAGGGATGCACCGCCTAATAATTTGGTCAGGACAATATTTAAATAGGTAGGGGTCATCCCAAAAAAAGGTGCGCACATTGCGCAAGAATTTTTGTTTGTCAAGTTTAGACCAATGAGAAGGAATCTGACTTGTGGCTAGGTAATTTGCTATGTCAGCATACCATGGAGAACCAATGTAAGAGACAGTACCTGCACAAAATAAATTTTCATCAGCAAAGAGTTCATTTATTGGAGATTCATCAATTATGGTCTTATAGCTTGAAAGACGAGACAAATGATCAGCCACTACATTCTCTACTCCCTTTTTATCTCGAATTTCAATGTTAAACTCTTGGAGTAGGAGGATCCATCGAATCAAACGTGGTTTAGCATCTTGTTTTGTGAGCAAATATTTCAATGCTGCATGATCAGTGAAAACAATAACAAGAGATCCAACCAAATAAGACCTAAACTTATCTAATGCAAAGACCACAGCTAAGAGTTCTTTTTCAGTTATAGTGTAATTCAATTGAGCATCATTCAAAGTCTTGCTAGCATAATATATAACATGAGGTTTCTTGTCTTTTCTTTGCCCTAAAACAGCCCCAACCGCAAAATCACTAGCATCACACATCAGTTCAAATGGTAAAAACCAATCAGGAGCTTGTATGATTGGTGCAGTTGTCAACAACCCTTTAAGCTTTTCAAAAGCTTCTTGACATTTTGATGTCCAATCAAATAAGACATCCTGTGATAACAAGTTACACAATGGTTTGGCAATGGTACTAAAAGAATGAATGAATCTTCGATAAAAACCAGCATGTCCTAAAAAGGATCTCACATCTTTCACAGTCTTAGGGGTAGTTAATTTTTGAATGACTTCCACTTTTGACTTATCTACCTCTATCCCTTTTGAAGAGACAATGTGACCTAAAACAATGCCATGTGTCACCATAAAATGACACTTCTCCCAATTGAGTACAAGATTGCTCTCTTCACACCTTTCAAGAACTTTTTCTAGATTCATTAGACACAACTCATAGGAATCCCCATAAACTGAAAAATCATCCATGAAAACTTCCAAAAAAATTTCCACCATGTCACTAAAGATACTCATCATACATCTTTGAAAAGTGGCTGGTGCATTACACAAACCAAATGGCATTCTTCTATAAGCATAAGTACCAAAAGGACAAGTGAAAGTGGTTTTTTCTTGGTCTTCTAAAGAAATCTCAATTTGGTTGTAACCTGAGTATCCATCCAAAAAACAATAGAAAGCTCTTCCAGCTACTCTTTCAAGCACTTGGTCTAAAAATGGAAGCGGAAAATGGTCCTTCCTAGTCACCATGTTCAATTTACAATAATCAATGCACATACGCCATCCAGTTTGGATTCTAGTTGGTACCAGCTCATTATTTTCATTCTTCACTACCGTGACTCCAGATTTTTTTGGGACAACTTGGGTTGGAATAACCCATTTTGAGTTTGCAATAGGGTAAATGATACCTGCATCAAGTAGCTTAAGCACTTCACCTCTCACTACTTCCTTCATGTTTGGGTTCAATCGTCTTTGCATTTGCCTCACAGATTTAGCCTCTTCTTCAAGATAGATTCTATATGTACATAAAAGAGGGCTAATTCCTTTCAAGTCAGTAATTTTCCACCCAATTGCTTTCTTGTGTTTTCTCACCACTCTCAAAAGTTTTTGTTCTTGCTCTATGCTAAGTTTTGATGAGATCACAATAGGATATGATTCATCTTCCCCTAGAAATGCATACTTAAGATCACTCGGTAAAGGCTTCCTTTCTAGTTTATCAGGCTGGACAAGAGATTCCTCAACTTTCACTTGGGGTGAAATCAAATGCTCAAATGATGGGGTCCATTGACCTATTGACATAATAGGCATTGGATCTAGATAAGTCTCGAGTTCTCTTACTTCCTCATTAACACATTCCAAAGAACAAAATCTTTCATCATGAATTAAAGTTCTCTCCAATGGATCCTTGATCCACACTCTCTCAAAGTGTTCTTGACAAACTGTTTGGATGAAATCTACCTCTCTAATGTCCTCATGTTCCCCGATTTGTTTAGAGACATTGAATATGTTCATCTCCACAGTCATATTCCCAAAAGATAATTTCATCACCCCATTCCTACAGTTAATTAAGGCATTGGATGTAGCTAGGAAAGGTCTCCCTAAGATGACTGGGATGGGGGCATTAGAACCTTGAATTGGTGCGGTGTCTAACACTACAAAATCAACAGGAAAGTAGAATTTATCTACTTGGACCAACACATCCTCAACGATACCCCTAGGAATCTTGATTGACCTATCAGCTAATTGAAGGGTGATTCGAGTAGGCTTGATTTCTCCTAAACCTAATTGTTCGTAAACAGTGTAGGGTATTAAATTCATACTTGCTCCTAAATCCAACAAAGCTTGATCTATCTTATGACTTCCAATAATGCATGAAATGGTAGGACAACCAGGATCTTTGTATTTAGGAGGGGTCTTAAACTGGATGATGGCACTAGCATGTTCAGTCAGAAAAGCTCTTTCTTTCACATTCAATCTCCTTTTGACTGTGCATAAATCCTTAAGAAACTTTGCATAAGATGGAACTTGTTTAATTGCATCAAGGAGTGGAATATTGACTTTCACTTGTTTGAACAATTCATAGATTTCTGAGTTCATAAGATCTTGTTTAGGTTATCCTAACCTTTATGGAAATGGTGCTCTAGGAGCAAATTCTAAATCACTCATTTTGACTCCAATTTTTCTTGAATCATCTCCTTTCTCACTCATCTCTTTCTCATTTATCTCACCTTCTTTGTCACTCAAACTCTCATTTGTCACTTGTGTTTTGATTCCCTCTTCACTTTCCCTAGATTTCTCCTCTACAATACCTTTAGGAATCCTAAAACCTACACCTTTGTCAATAATTTTTCCACTTCTAAGGGTAGTGATGGCTTGGACTTGTTCATGGTTTGAAGGTTCACTAGGTGAGGATTCACTCATGTGTACCTGACCTCTAGGATTGGACATTGGTTAAGCTGGGATTTTTCCCTTCTCTTGAATGCTTAGTGATTGAGTCAACTTAGTTAGTTGACTTCGAATGTCATCTAAGGTCCTATTGGTCTGGTCTTGGAATTTGTAAACTTGGTTATTGATTCCTCCTTGTGTTTGCATGAATTGTTGAAGAGTATCCTCTAAGGATCTCTTATGAGGTGGTTGGTATGTGTTATGTGTGGGAGCATGAAATGGTTGGGGTGGAGGTTGAAATGTTTGAGGTACTAAAGAGCCCTCATTTCTCCATCCAAAATTTGGGTGGTTCCTCCATCCAGGATTATAGGTCTCAGAGTAGGGATTGCCCACTTGGTTTGGAAATGGCTTTCTAACATTACTTGAATCAGAATTTTGGCCATATAGCACTTCCTTGAAGGCTAGAATGGTAGGACACTCAGTTGTCCTATGCCCTTTGCTCTCACAAACAACACAACTTTCCTCTTGTTGTTCACTTATAACATGCACTTTTTTAATCTCAAGAGACTCTACTTTCCTAGCCAATGAGGCTAATCTAGCATTGAGGTCATCAGTCTCTTTCAATTGAAACTTCCCACTTGAATAAAAAATGGTGTTTATAGACTCAACATGAACTGGGAGAGAAGTCTCCCATTGCTTTGTGTTTTCAGCCAATTGATCAAAAAAATCAAAGGCCTCACTTGGTTCTTTGTCATAAAACTCACCATTACACATGGTTGACAATAGCTTTTTAAAATCTACGGTAAGAGAATCATAAAAGAAACTCACTAACCTCCACATCTCAAAACCATGATGAGGGCATGCATTTAACAAGTCTTTGAACCTTTCCCAAGCTTGGTGAAATGACTCATTTGGACTATAAGAAAAATTCATCATTTGATGTTGTAAAGTTGTTGTCCTATGAGTGGGGAAGTATTTTTTCAAAAATTCAGCTTGCATTTCTCTCCATGTACCTATAGACCTAGGACGCAAGGAGTTTAGCCAAAGCTTGGCTTTATCCTTTAGAGAGAATGGGAACAATTTAAGCCAAATGGTTTCCTCTGTGCATGTTCTATCAATAAAAGTATTACATACCTCTTCAAAGTCTTTAATATGTATGTATGGATTTTCAGAATCTATAAGAAGCTTGAATAAAAAGGCGGTGATACCGGCCAAGCACTTCAAACAATAAATATAAAAAAAATAATCATAACAAAAAAATAAAATAAACTAAAATAAACAAAAAGCGGTAATATCGACCAAGCACTTTAGACAATAAATATAAGAAAAATAACAACAATAAACATTAAAAGATAATTATAACAAGCATGAATAAAAAGGCGGTAATACTGGTCAAGCACTTCAAAAAATAAATATAAGAAAAATAATCATAACAAAACAACAAAATAAACTGAAATAAACAAGAGGCGGTAATACCGACCAAGCACTTTAGACAATAAATATAAGAAAAATAACAACAATAAATATTAAAAGATAATTATAACAAGCATGAATAAAAAGGCGGTAATACCGGCCAAACACTTTAGACAATAAATAAAAAAAATATCAACCAAATAAAATGAAATAAACAAGAAAAATATTAGCAACTAATAAGAATAGACAATAAAAGAAAAATGGTTGAACCAACCAAAATCCAATAATTAATAGTCCAGTCCACAGTCCAATATCCGAAATGTTAAGGTTAAATTTTTTTTTTTAGGCGGTAAAACCAGCCAATTGAATTTTTTTTATATGATTTTTTTTAGTTTTCTAATAATCAAATCTAAATTTGTTACCTTTGCTTGCTAGCTCCCCGGCAACGGCGCCAAAATTGCTTGACCGCTTTTTATGATCGGCTTGTTTTAACTCGCAAGTGCACGAGTGTGCGATGTAGCAAATCTATAAAGAAGAACATGGTCATATCCACAGAGAGCTAGATCTGGAAATTAAGCTAAGTAACAAAAAAAAACTCAAGAGAAATTAAATTAACAATAACTTGGTTGAAAATAATTGATGGATTTGTTTTTAAAGATAAAAAAAAAATGTAAATAGATTTTAAATGACAAGAAAAGTAAGTCTTGGTCCAAATCAATTTTAATGGTGATGTATTGGTGATTTCTTCAACATATATAAGATAACTCAACCTAATATCAACGATGGTGATATTAGATCAGAAGATATTACAATGAAGATTAGAAAGATGAAGATTGATTATTGCTTAAGAATGAACAAGTACTTTCATATTAAGTAAGACATTGAATCAAGCAATCTCTATACCAAAACTAAAGTTTGTGCATAAAAATTCAAGATTATAACATTACCTAAATGATTTCTAAAATTTCTTTACAATAATAAATCATTCATGAAGAAAATAAGAAGATAAACATTAAGATTCATTCATATCCTAAAGAACTCACCTCAATCACCATTATCCTTGATTTGGATCCAAGAAAGAGTTTAGCCAACCATGATTATATATAAGAACACTTCAATAAACATGAAAGAACTTGAATCCAACTGAAAAAATAAGTTTTACAAACTAAAGAACCGAAATCTATAAAGAAGAACACAATATAATTTCAGAAAAAATTCGGACACAAATCTGACTCTAACTTTGGACAGCAATTCGACCCTCTTAGAAGCTGTTTTTCGAGAAGTCTATTAGAGACATATTTATAGGAAATTCTGTCATCTTTCCAGATCATTAAAGAACAGCTCATTTGGACACCTGAGTCAAAAGTTATGGGCAAAACACCAAAAGGTGTTCTGAAAAATCAAATCAAGATAGCTTTACAACTACTTTGGTGCACGTTTTTCTTCCTCATTTATGAGGTGTCTCCTTCTTCTTTTTGACCCAAAATAATGTTAAAATATCCCCTCCAGCTTTCCATCCATGTGCTTGCCTTCTTGGATCAATGGATTGCCCAAAATAAATCAATTGTTATTTGTTGTGTGGACATGTAAGATCATGGATTGTGTTTGGGTTGATTTGAAGGTTGATTTGGGGTTGATTTAGGGCTGATTTGGGGCTGATTTTTGGGCTGAATTTGAGCATCAAATAAGTATACAAATGTACTTATTATTTGGGCTAAGATTGACATTGAAACCTTGAGTGTTTAATGGTTGAAGTTATTGAAACCTTAAGTGTTTAATGGTTGAAGTTTGCACACAACATAAGGCAAGTTTGGACTTGAAATAAATCATATGATATTCTTTTCTAGAATTGGAATAGAATTGATTTTTGGAACAAATTTGGAGCACTTATTTGAACCAAGATTTGCTTCAATCTTCAACTAAATGTCTCTTCAATTCTTTGTTCTGAATTCCGACGTTGAATTTTCTGAATTAATTCATTTAAGCTCCAAAAACCTATCAAAACATTAAAACAAACTTCATTACTAAAAAAACACATCAATTATTATAAAAATAACCAAATAAAAACAATAAATACATATGTAAAATAAGAGACTTAATGACACTTTTGATGCACAATCATCTTCTGATTTTCAAGTGTAGTGAGCTCAGTTCTCATTGCTTCACACCACTTAGGATCACTTAATGCCTGCTAATATGTTTTAGGTTTAAGAGTGTTAGTAATGGTGATAATAAATAGTTGATGAGAAAGAGATAATGACTAATAGGAAATAAAGCTGGATAACGGATATTGAGTACCTAACCGTGAAAAGGATGACTTGGTTGTGGATGTAGAGGGTGGTGACATACCAACCTGGCCACAATGAAAATCACGGAGAAGAACAGAGGATTGTTGAGGTCAATCGCTGCGATGTAGTATAGGAGCAAGTGTGTTTGTTTGGAGAAAAGGAGAAGACTGTATGGGATTTGAAGATGGTGGTGATGAGGATTTAGAGGAAGAAGGAGATAATGGAGTGGCAGGGGTCTCGGGAGATAATGGAGTGGCAGGGGTCTCGGGTGATAAAGGAGAAGGAGATAGTGTTTGTGGGATTAGATTGTCATTGGATTCAAGGAATATGGGTGGCAGAGATGATTGTGGAGGAGAGAAGTGTGGTTAAGAAAAGGAAATGTGTTTAATTTTTAAAAAAAAATAATTAGAATTTTTTTAGGATATTTGAAGTGTAGTTTGAATGTTTTTTCTTTTTAAATTAATTACAATTTTTGTTTAGGATACTTTAAGGGTAATTGAAATGTTTTTTTAAATAAAAAATATTTATAAAAAACTTAATTAGCATTTTTATTTAAAAAATAAAACTAAATTATAAAACAATAATTAGCATTTCAGTTTAGGATACTTTAAAGTAGTTTAAATAGTTTTTTTTATAACAAATAAAACATGTTAATTAGAATTTTTAGTATTATTTAATAATAGTTTGAATTTTTTTATAAAAAATAAGAAAACATTTTATAAAAAAAATTATTTAGGATACAAATTAAACCCTTTATGCGAATATGCTTGCTGCTGCTCGTGTTTCATGATAAAAATTAAACCCTTTCACGTCAATTACGATATCTTCCATTGAATACATCGAAGTGATCAAACTGCTAGAAAAAACTTTCGAGATTAAAGTTTCTTTCATAGAATTCTTTGCTTTTTATCACCCTTTATTCACTTTTCTGCCTGCTTGTCAAAAGTGAGAAGACTTGACATTGTAGAGACCTTTATCCATTCATAGTATACACATTAGAGGCAGTGTGCATGTGAACGTAGGACTTTCCAGTTAATGTCGCAATCTATGATATGGAAAGGGGAAAGAAAGTTTATTGAACAATTCAATTCACTTATTCAGTAACTTTATTACTTATTCCTTACGAGCGATATGTTTTAAATTTTTAAATCAGAATATTCTTTTGAATCGTTATATATATGTCTTCCCCTAAAATACGGGATGGACTTTTGGATTCATTTGTTAGAATACTAATCTTTTTATTTATCTTTCTTTGATACCACCTCTCCGTTTAAATCTGCCTTTTATTTTGCCATAAAATCTCATCAAAATACATGAAATCCCTTCGGCTTCTAGGTTGCCGAAAACCTTCCTGATAGCCTATTAATCAGGTTATATCCTTTTAAATTTTTTGTTCTTGTTGTTTCCGCCAAAATTCCTTAGTGTTCAATTTCTTTTTCTCCTTGATTTTGCAACATATCAAAAAAAAAATTTAGTTATTTCATTTGGTTCCTGTCCAAAATATAGCAGTAGCATAAAAAAAAAAGTTCTTTCAAAAAGACATTTATTGGTTTATGTCGTAGAAAACTAAACAAGGGAAACTTGGATCAAATCAACTCGTAATTAGCTCAAATTTGAGATTCTGATTACTGGGATCCTATACGCATCACATATTAAGTTTAGGGTTAATTGGATATCGTTTGCTTTGGTTTTCAATTTTGAGTCTAATCAGGTCTGATTCATAACGTTTTTACATCAATACATCAAACCTTATCACAAATTGCTTAAGCTTTATACTCTGGCTATTTGGGTTGATATCGCACTATATATGAAATTGTAGCTCAATTATACATCATTTACTTTAGGTTCTAGATTCAGACTTAACTTGTCATAAACGAGTCTCTTTTGCATCAACTTTTAAAATTTGGTTTGTTTCTGTTGTTTTTTATTCTTGCAGTTTATTTTCATCATATCCAACACATTTAGGTGTTGTTTCATTATTTTTTGCATATTTCATTTCTATTTTTAATCGAGTTTTTAGTTTCATTCGTATTTCGAATAGATTCGATTGCTACTCTCCAGACTATCATCGCAATTTTGTTTCTACTTGTTTTCTAGTTTTTATTGCTTATTGAGTCATATATACAAATTTGGATTGTGCTGCTAAGTTGGTTCTATTTGGTGTTTGGTTTGAGTTCCACAAGAACAACAAGAAAGTGAGATAAGAGGTGTGAGATTGTGAGGATATTAAGAGTGTTTAAGCGAAACACAAGCAATGTGAGGATTTTTTTTACCACTAACTAATTTTTGCAGGTATTATAATGTCAAATCAAAACAACACACCACCCCCTTACGATGTAGAACTTAAATTCCAAATGCAAGTCATGACAAAGATGATGGAAAGAATGAATTTCGTGATGGGAAACGTGTGTGACAGACTTAAAAAAGTGGGAAAATATGGTAACGTGGCTGGAACCTGTACCCAAGATGTGAGAAAGGTTGGGGCTGAACCGAAATCAAACAATGGTAGTGGGGCTGAAAGGCTAAGGTGGGATGATTATGAGGACATTGATGATATTGGTGATGGCGGTTTTAAAGATGAGATCATAGGCCACCAAGAAGGTTTTTGGCAGCCTAGAAACCAAAGGGATTTCATGTATTTTGATGAGGTGTTATGGCAAAAAAAAAAAGGAGGATTCAAAAGGAGAGGTGGTATCAAATGGAGAGAAATAAAGAGATTAGTGTTCTAAAAAAAGAATTCAAGAGTCTATCACGTATTCTAGGGGAGATGAAGCAATAACTTGATGTGTTAATGACAACAGTCAATCCTTAGCAAGCTTCAGAAATAGAGGAAAAAACGTTACCATAATGATATAAAAAATAGAATGGCTGCTACTTTCATCCAAAGTTTTTGGCGACGATTGTTAGCAAGAAAAGAACTTTCAAAGACTTCAAAACAAGGCTAAGGAATTGTCCATTCCATTTCTTGGTGATTCAAGGACGAATCACTTGAAAAGAGAAGGAATGATACAATCTAAGAAATCTCAAATTCGGATATTAATGTAAAATGGGCTTATCCAGTTTTATGGCAACAATATAATTCGCAATCCAACTATTAGATTGAGCTGAAACGTGGAGCCTCCGGACATGTTTGACTAATGTGTTGGTGAGATAATTTCTCTTCCATGGTTCTCTAAAGAACTGAAAAAACGACTTATCGAAGAATAACTGTCTCCGTGGCTTCATCCTTATACTTCTCGTTCGCGAATCAATATTTGTTGGGTAGGAGTCTCCGTTTTCAATAGTGCTAGTGCCTAGCTACAAGTTATCTTTGTGTCATACTGGTATCAAACATGATTTACTTGGCTTTCTAAAAATTGATGTCTTTACGTGTAGTTTGTGTGACCACACAATCATGAGGTTCACATCAAAGAAGATTTAGTAAGTCCCGTTCCTATCATCACTCTTTCTATCTCTCTGTGTCTTAAAAGCCTGTGATACACGTAAACAACAGATAGCAGGACCCTGACCATCTAAGGCTTTCACAAGTGTGAAAACAAACTCAACGAAGACCAGAGATGCGTATATGCTTGCTGCTGCTGCTCGTGTTTCATGATACCAATTAAACCCTTTATGCGTATATGCTTGCTGCTGCTCGTGTTTCATGATAAAAATTAAACCCTTTCACGTCAATTACGATATCTTCCATTGAA
>NW_011500077.1:56545-70119 GCF_000495115.2 Populus euphratica
AAGGCATTTTGCACAATAAGTTTGGGAGATCTCTTCTCATAGTGTATAGCTAGCTACTTCTATTCGATTATCAATTCGAACAATGAATTTTTGTAATATGAATTTTATCATCGAACTTTTTTTCTTTCAAATTATGTTTTATGCGTTAGAATTTGTTTTTCTTTGCATGAAGGGTTTGAGAATATTTTGATTTTAAATTGAAGATCAATACATACATTACGGAATGAAATTTTAAGTTATCGCTGAAACAATTAAAAAAAACAATAAAAAAAACAAAACAAAGAACACGATAACAGTCTGTTGGTTGGTGAAACTTTTATTATTTGAAAAATAAATCAAATATAAAATAAATTAATAAAATTAATATAAAAAATACATTCAAATACATGAAATATAAAATAAAGGTGGCACTTAAAAAATAGAAGGAGGCTAGTTGTAGCTGGGACTCAAGAAAAAAATAATCAGAATTTCTATTTAGGATATTTTAAGAATAGTTTAAATATTTTTTTATAAAAAAATAAAACAAATTATAAAAAAAAATAATTAGAATTTATGTTTAGGATACTTTAAGGATATTTTAATTTTTTTAATAACAAATAAAAATATTTATATAAAAACTTATTTAGGATACTTCAAGTCTAGTTTAAATATTAAAAACAAATTATAAAAAAAATAATTAGCATTTCTGTTTAGGATACTTGAAGGGTAGTTTAAATTTTTTTTTATATAAAAAGTCAAAAAAATTTATAAAAAAATTATTTATGATATTTCAAGAATAGTTATAATATGTTTTTATAGAAAAAATATAAAAATAATTAATTAACATTTCTGTTTATGATACTTCAAGGGTAATTTAAATGGTGTTTCTATAAAAAATAAAAAACATTTATAAAAAAAATTAATTAGCATTTTTGTTTAAAATACTTCAAGGGTAGTTTAAATGTTTTTTAAAAATTAAAAAATTAATTAGAATTTCTGTTTAAGATGCTTCAAGAGTTGTTAAATGTTTTTTTTTAAAAAAAATAAAAATATTTATAAAAATATTAATTAGCATTTCGGTTTAAGATACTTGAATGGTAGTTTAAATGTCTTTTTTATAAAAATAAAAAATATTTAAAAAAAATTAATTAGTATTTCTGTTTGAGATATAGTTTAAATATTTTTTTAATAACAAATAAAAATATTTATAAAAAAATAATTGAGATTTGTGTTTAGATTTATTAAAGGATAGTTTAAATTGTTTTATAAAAATAGAAAATATTTATAAAAAAAATTATTTAGGATACTTCAAGTGTAATTTAAATGTATTTTTTATAAAATAAAAATAAAACAATAATTAGTATTTCTGTTTAGGATACTTAAAAGGTAATTTAAATGTTTTTTTAAATTAAAATAATTATAAAAAATTACTTAGCATTTCTATTTAGAATACTGCAAGAATAGTTTAAATATTTTTTATAAAAAAAAAATTAATTAACATTTATATTTAGAATAAAAACAAATACCACATATTCCCAATACTTACTGTACATGCGAGCTGATATTGTATGATTTTATTACAAATCTTTCGTTCGGACATGCCCTGAAATGTTAGAAAAAATCCATGCTGGATCACTTTTTTGGGGCTAAATCTGACTACCACCTCCTACGTATTTCTTAAGACTTGTAGGCAGACCACGTCGCATTGCTGGATGAAATGTTTCTCCAAGTCCTCCTATGTATTGCTTAGGACTTCTAGGAGAGAGGCATGAAGAGAAGGAAAAATCAAAAGAATCTCTCCACATGGTTTGCAAACGTACTGTCAATAGTTGTGACTGCGAATTTACAGAAGATCCTTACGAGAATGTCATACGGGAGTGCTGATATGTGACATGCCATGGAATGGTTTGCAGCTATGCCGCTGCTGCTGCTTCAGAGTTACGTTACTATACTAGCTGGCAATTACAAGAATTTCAAGTCCTGAGCAAACACAAAAGCTTGATCGAGTTGGAAAGCCAAGAGGGTTTTGATCTCTCTTTGTGGTCTTTTCAGCCTTTTATTTTTCTCAAGTATTTGCGTACAGATTAACCTTGTCAATGCTAAGCACAAGAAAAGAAAAAAAGAAACAGTTCAAATTTATTGGCGAAAAACTAGACAGAAAACATGTAAAAAGCCAGTACCTAGAATTGCATTACCATAGAACGAAACTTCAAATACTATCACATACAGATCTTACAAGCTCAGGACTCGACTACAATTTTTTATCAAATTTTTATTGACTTGATTCAATTTCCTAGAGCCCTAAATGTCTGACTACACATCACGTAATTAAATGTGATAATTCAAGTTGAAATAAACGGTATGTTCGTATAGTGACTAGGGTAGCTTTTGAAGTCCTTTTTGAGGAAAGCCAAGAGGGTTTCGAGTTGGAAAGCCAAGATGTGAGTTTTACCTGTTTTCCATTTCATGATTCTTCAACTTCCGAAAATCCATTCATGAAATAATTATGGTGTTAGAACAACAAACGTTGATAAAAAGAAGCAAATGATCCAATAGGCGCCCCAAACAGAACAAACCAAACAATCCTACATATGGAGTCTGGATCCAGCTAAAACTGGGCATCCGACCTTCTAAGCCAGTAATAGTAGGCGCAAAAGCCAATGCATGATAAGAAACCATCTTATAAAAGACTACTTTTTCTCCTAATTGTCACACAACATATTGATAATCCTGCATCATATATCTGCATTTTGTCACTTAAAAGTTAGGAGAGACCATGGCAATTTTTCTACCTTGATATGATGGGTCAACTGCATTCACAGTTGTTGAATACTTTGTCCTAGCATCCTTGATCCACCAGTTCCTCAGACTTATCTCTTTCATGTGTGTGTGAACGCAATGCACATGATTGCTTACACCAGTTCCTCAGACTTCTCTCTTTCATGTGTGTGAGCATGATGCACATGATTGCTTGCATGCATGTACTCAGACATGCATGCTTGCCTGTGTCTTAGATGTCCTCAACCATCTTAAGTACGTTGGAGTTGACTTTATTACCTGTTGATTCCTCTCATATGAAATATTTCACCCTGGTTAAGCACCATTTCATGCTTTTTTCTTGCAGGTTTCTTTGCAATGACTGAGCGCAAAATGCATGATAACAGGTTCCAACGGAAATGGGTAATGTGCCCAACATGTCGGCAGCATACTGATTTTGGGAATATTGCGTATGCCGATGATAGACAGGACAAATCTTGTAGTTCTTCCATGCTGGATGCAATTCAAGGCTGTGAAAAAACTGAAGTGTCTTTGGCTGTTCAAGGTTCATATGGAACAAAGGTTTACTTGCTAATTAATGCCTTGAGCAAATTTAAATTCAAATTTATAGTCTTGCAACATGCACATAGTGCACTTAAGACAGCATGTTAGTATTGCATTTCTGTTCTCCTTTTCCCAGAGCATAAACCTTGTTTACTTCTTTTTTGGCACCATAAAGGTTGAAGCAGTCACTAGAAGAATCTTGTGGATAAAGTCTTCAGATCCTAAAGCAAAGGTTCTGGTATTTTCAAGTTGGAATGATGTCCTTGATGTGTTAGAGCATGCTTTCAATGCTAATGAAATCACCTATATCCGGATGAAAGGAGGAAGGTAGATAAATCTCTTGATCATCTTATGTATGTTTTTTTATAGTTCAACCGATCTTCATGGACCTTGATGGGCCAAAAGAAAATATCCATTAATAATAAATTTGGAGTAAAGAAAGTATATATAGAGAGGGCCCATGTGCTCCAATTTGCCTGTCTGTGACCTTTTTCGGACGGAATGTAGAATCAACAAATGAAAAACATAGACAGCTGCCTGCTCCGTGTCCATTAATATCCGGAGGTAATTGTGATATATATATTGCCTCTGAAAAATAATAGAGTATATATATTAAAAGATTTTAAATTTTATATTAAAAAAATAAAATATTTTTTTAATATTTATATAATAAATTTTAAAAAGTATTAATAACTAAATAAAAAATATAAAAATATATAAAAAAAAACCATATTTAAAAAAAAAAATCAGGTCACCCGGGTCATTGATCAACCGGGTTTTGCCAAGTTATTATACTAGTCAGTCTTTTAACAAATCCGAACACTGTCCATCCACCGGATCAACTCACCAAGCCAGGTTTAATAACAATGGTCGAGACCCAAGAAAAAAATAATCAGAATTTCTATTTAAGATATTTCAAAAATAGTGTAAATGTTTTTTATAAAAGAAACTAAAACTAATTTATAAAAAAATAATTAGAATTTCTATTTAAGATATTTAAAGGATAGTTTAATTTTTTAAAAAAAAATAAAAAATATTTATAAAAAACTTATTTATGATACTTCAAGTCTAGTTTAAATATTTAAAAAAATATATAAAAACATTAACTAACATTTTTGCTTAGGATACTTAAAGGCTAGTTTAAATGATTTTTTATAAAAGGTAGAAAATATTTATAAAAAAATTATTTATGATATTTCAAGGATAGTTTTAATATTTTTTTATAGAAAAAATTATAAAAAACATTAATTAGCATTTTTATTTATAATATTTCAAGGGTAGTTTAAATGTTTTTTTAGAAAAAATATTTATAAAAAAATTAATTAGCATTTTTGCTTAAAATACTTGAAGGGTAGTTTAAATATTTTTTTAATAAAAACATTAATTAGAATTTTTATTTAAAATACTTGAAGGGTAGTTTAAATATTTTTTTATAAAAATCAAAAAAATATTTATAAAAAATTAATTAGCATTTCGGTTTAAGATTCTTTTTACAATCTTCTGCTCATGAGCTTGCAAAGAACTCATAAGTTCATCCACTATTAACTTGTCCACTTCTTTGAACTCTTCAATAGCTACAACAACAAAATCAAATTTTGGATTTAGGGATCTAAAAATTTTGTCAGTAATTCGAGTATCTGAAAAGGCTTCTCCATTTCTTCTCATATGATTAACTATCACCATAATTCTTGTGTGATAATTTGAAATGAATTATGAGGACTTCATTTGTAGCAATTCAAATTCACCTTGTAAAGATTGGAGATGAATTTTCTTTATTTTGTCAGCACATTTGTATTTTTGTTGGAGAGCCTCTTATATTTCTTTTGATGTTTCTACGAAAGCAATGATTTCAAATGTCGCTTCATCAAGACCTTGATAAATGATGATCTTTGCTTTATTCTCTTTCTTTGTATTGGCTCTCAGGAGTTGTTTTTGTGACTCTGGCAAAACATCTTCTGATTCTTTGGACTTTGGTTCATCATAACCATATTGCACAATGTCTATACACTCTTGTGAACCAAGGAATGCCTTCAATCTAATGCACCAACTATCATAGTTGTCTTTGTTTAGCTTCGGGATGAGTGTTTGTGCATTTTTTGTAGTCATTTTACTCTTTAAATGACTATATCACCTTTTGGGAGTTGAATTTGGTAAAACCGACACCGTAAAAATTATTGCCAAATATTTGTAAAAAATTATTTCAAATATTTCAAATAGTTTAAATGGGTTTTTTACAATATATATATATATTGCCAATAACTTTCTCGTAGAGCAATTTGCACGTAGTGTTTCTGTGGACATGAGCTCATGGAAGCCCGTGCCTCATCCTCGCCTGCAGAGCTTAAGGTGCCACCGGGTCCAGAACCCTCTGCCATATATTAAGGTATTTGTTTTTGTAAATTTATTTATTTATTTATTTATTTTAAATTAATATTTAAAAAAAATATCAAGTATGCTTCAAAACAAATCCTAACAAGTGATTTCATGATTTTGATTAATTTATTAGGTCCATACACGATAATAATATAACAAAGCAATCCAATAACACATAAATATAGTTAAAGTTATGTTATTCTTTTAGATTGTTATAAATTAAAAAATCAGATATAAAAATAAAAAGGGAAAGGAAATATGTTCACATAAAATTAAAGTATCATAACAAATATGTGTGAAAATTAATTAGTATTTTTGTCTATGATACTTTAAGGATAATTTATTTTTTTATATAAAAATATTTAAAAAAAAATTAGTATTTAGGTTTAGGATACTTCAAGAATAGTTTAAATATTTGTTTATAAAACATAAAAATTATTATAAACATAAAACATAAAAAACATTATAAAAATTATAAATTAGAATTTTTGTTTAAAAAACTTAAAGGATAATTTAATTTGTTTTTATAAAAAATAAAAAAAATATTATAAAAAATTATTTAGGATATTTCAAATGTAGTTTAAATGTTTTTTTTATATATAAAAAACATTAATTAGCATTTCTGTTTAAAATACTTTAAGAATATTTGAAATTATTTTTATAATAAATAAAAAAAAGTATAAAAAAATTAATTAGAATTTATGTTTAGGATTATTCAAGGATAGTTTAAATTTTTTTATAAAATATAAAAAATATTTATAAAAAAATTATTTAGGATACTTCAAGTATAATTTAAATATTTTTTATAAAAAATAAAAAAATTATAAAAAAAATTTAACACTTCTATTTAAGATACTAGAAGGATAGAATAGTTTAAATGTTTTTCTATTTAAATGTTGTTACTTCAAGTGTACTGATCTATAGTCTTCTCAGTCTCTTCTTCGAAGTTTGGCCCTCCATTGTCTCTATTCAGGGGGGAATTTGGTGAGTCTCTCATCAAATACACTTTTCCATTATCTTTTCAGTGGAAAATATGGAAATTATTGGTGACCTGGAAATTCCAAGTGTCTCACGTCATTATAGAGGATAAAATATTTTGTATAAAAAAATACAATTAAATTTTACAGAAGAGAAGAGATGTAATAATCAATGATTTTTTTTAACAAAAATAATCCAATTAATTATGTTTTCCTACCTTTAAATAATACCTGTCCATGGAGGAGCCGAATCTACCATAGCAAACCATATCCTATGTCTCTTGAAAAACACACCATGACGACGTCCTTACTAAACAAACCATTCTTCTCCTTCTTTCTCCACATCCTGTTCTTGCTCCTTCACATATTCAACTCTTCTTCTTTCTTTGCTTTAGCTGAACACACTTCCTCCACAGCTTCACCATTTGGTAATAATAATACAGAAGCTGAGGCTCTTCTCCAATGGAAAGCCAGTCTTGACAACCAAAGCCAATCTCTCCTTTCTTCTTGGGTCGGCATCAGCCCATGCATTAACTGGACTGGAATCACCTGTGACAATTCTAGAAGCGTCACCGATTTGATACTTGAAAGTTTTGGTTTGAGAGGTACGCTTTATGATTTCAACTTCTCGGCCTTCCGTAATCTTTTTGTTCTTGACCTTCCGAACAATTCTCTTTCTGGAATCATCCCACATGAAATTAAAAAATTAAAAAAATTATCTTTTCTCGGTCTTTCTGGAAATCAACTTTCTGGTTCCATTCCTATAGAAATTGGATTGCTAGAGTCTCTCAATCAACTTGACTTGTCAATTAATGCTTTAACCGGTAAAATCCCGTATTCCATTGGAAAATTAAAAAATTTATCTGTCCTTGGTCTTTCTAGGAACCAACTCTCTGGTCCCATCCCTTCTTCTATTGGAAACTTGACAAGTCTATCTAAGTTCTATCTTTGGAATAACAAACTCTCTGGTTCCCGGAAACTTGACAAGTCTATCTAAGTTTTATCTTTGGAATAACAAACTCTCTGGTTCCATTCCTCAAGAAATTGGGTTGCTAGAGTCTCTCTATCAACTTGACTTGTCAAGAAATATTTTAACCGATAAAATCCCAGATTCCATTGGAAAATTAAAAAATTTATCTTTTCTTAATCTTCACGGGAATCAACTCTCTGGTATCATCCCTTCTTCTATTGGTAACATGAAAATGCTCGCTATGCTTTACCTTAGTCGCAATAATTTATCTGGATGTGTTCCTTCAGAAATAGGACAACTTAAATCTCTTGTGGACTTGAGATTATCTGAGAACAAATTTCACGGCCCATTGCCCTCAGAGATGAACAATCTCTCCCATTTGAAGTTATTGTCTTTGTGTAAAAACGAATTCACGGGTCATTTGCCAGTAGATTTATGCCATGGGGGAGTATTGGAAATCTTTACTGCTTGCTACAACTACTTCTCAGGTTCAATCCCGAAAAGCTTGAAAAACTGTACTGGTTTATACCGAGTAAGACTTGATTGGAATCAATTAACAGGAAATATTTCTGAGGTTTTTGGTGTCTATCCACATTTGGATTATATTGATTTGAGTTACAATAATTTGTATGGTCAGCTTTCTTCAAAATGGGGAGATTGTCGTAACATGACAAGCCTAAAAATCTCAAACAATAATGTTTCTGGTGAGATACCACCAGAGCTTGGGAAGGCTACTCAATTACAATTGATAGATGTGTCATCAAATCAGTTAAAAGGAGCTATCCCAAAAGATTTAGGGGGTTTGAAGTTGTTGTACAAGCTTCTCCTTAACAACAACCATCTTTCAGGTGCCATTCCCTTAGATATTAAGATGCTTTCCAATCTTCAATTCCTTAATTTAGCATCTAATAATCTGAGTGGATTGATTCCAAAACAACTTGGGGAATGCTCGAATTTACTGTTGCTGAACCTCAGCAGTAATAAATTTAGAGAAACATTCCAGGCGAGATAGGCTTTCTACTTTCTCTTCGAGATCTTGATCTTAGCTTCAATTTCCTGACTCGAGAGATACCGAGGCAACTTGGGCAACTGCAAAGGCTGGAAACTCTGAATGTCTCTCACAACATGCTTTCTGGACGGATTCCGAGCACTTTCAAAGACATGTTAAGCTTAACAACTGTGGATATATCATCCAATAAGCTACAAGGCCCCATTCCCGATATCAAAGCCTTCCACAACGCTTCATTTGAGGCATTAAGGGATAATATGGGTATCTGTGGCAACGCCAGTGGTCTAAAGCCGTGCATTCTTCCAAGAAGCAGCAAAACTGTCAAGAGAAAGAGCAACAAGCTTGTGGTTTTGATTGTACTTTCTCTTTTAGGAAGCTTGCTTTTAGTGCTTGTTGTGATTGGAGCTTTATTCATTCTCTGCAAAAGAGCTAGGAAGAGAAACGCTGAGCCAGAAAATGAACAAGATCGAAACATATTCACGATATTGGGCCATGATGGGAAGAAGTTGTATGAGAACATCGTTGAAGCTACGGAGGAATTCAACTCCAACTACTGCATTGGCGAAGGAGGATATGGGACTGTTTATAAAGCAGTGATGCCAGCAGAACAGGTGGTTGCTGTGAAGAAACTTCACCGGTCACAAACAGAAAAGTTGTCCGATTTTAAAGCTTTTGAAAAGGAAGTTTGCGTGTTGGCAAATATTCGACATCGAAATATTGTGAAAATGTATGGATTTTGCTCACATGCAAAGCATTCTTTTTTGGTTTACGAGTTCATTGAAAGAGGAAGCTTGAGAAAGATTATAAGCTGTGAGGAACAAGCAATTGAGTTCGATTGGATGAAAAGGCTAAACGTTGTGAAAGGGGTGGGTGGAGCTTTATCCTATCTACACCATTCTTGCTCTCCTCCGATCATTCATCGAGACATTACCAGCAATAATATCCTTCTGGACTTGGAATATGAAGCACACATCTCCGACTTTGGCACAGCTAGATTGTTGATGCCTGACTCATCCAACTGGACCTCATTTGCAGGTACTTTTGGATATACTGCTCCAGGTGCGTAGCTTTATTCCAACATTAAGTTACTATATAATGCGTAATAGTGAAGATAATATATAGTGTTTTTTTAGCTTTTCTTATAGAGTCTTTTTTTCATCTATTTGATAAAAAACCATGCATAATCATGTTTATTTGGCAGAGCTAGCTTACACAATGAAGGTGACTGAAAAATGCGATGTCTACAGCTTCGGAGTGGTAACAATGGAGGTGATGACAGGAAGGCACCCAGGCGATCTCATTTCAGCACTCCTATCACCAGGATCTTCGTCATCATCGTCGATGCCACCGATTGCTCAGCATACTCTATTGAAGGATGTGTTAGACCACCGCATCTCGCTTCCTAAAAAAGAAGCAGCAGAGGGCGTTGTCCACATGATGAAAATTGCACTTGCATGCTTGCAACCCAATCCCCAATCTCGGCCTACAATGGAAAAAATTTCTTTCGAGCTGACAACCAAGTGGCCTCCACTGCCCAAGGCATTTTCCACAATAAGTTTGGGAGATCTCTTCTCCACTGCCTAAGGCTACTTCTATTCGATTATCTAAGATCTCTTCTCCACATGAATTTTATCATCAAACTTTTTTTCACACTAAGTGGCCTCCGCTGCCTAAGGCATTTTGCACAATAAGTTTGGGAGATCTCTTAATCTCATAGTGTATAACTACTTCTATTCGATTATTACAAAATGAAATTTTAAATTATCACTGAAATAATTATAACAACAAAAATAATAATAATAAAAAGCTTCGTTAGCCAAAATAATCAACTGTAAAAAGGTAGCAACCAATGAATTTCCAACTTGATGTTGAATTTTCTAATGAAATGAATTTCCATCATTTCATTACAAAATTCAAACCCAAAGAACAGTCTACTGGTTGGTGAAACTTTCATTGTGGAATCTTGTAGTAGTGGAATCTTGTGCCTAATTGCCGATCAAAAAACACGCCCCGTCCGAACACCCAAGTTAATTTAAAAAAACAAATGAAAAACATAGACAGCTGACTGCTCCGTACCCATTCATATTCAGAGATAATTGTGATATATATTCGCCCTCATTCCCAGTACAAGGAGACATAGACTATCGATAAAGGCTACCATTCACCCATGATGGGCAGGATTGAAGCTTAAATAAGACCATTCAATGAATTTTTTTTATAATTAGAATTTTTATTTAGGATACTTTAATAATAGTTAAATTTTTTTATAAAAAATAAAAAAATTATTTAGAATACTTTAATTGTAATTTAAATATTTTTTAAAAAGATAAAAAAATTATAAACAAATTAATTAGTATTTTTGTTTAGGATATTTGAAGCGTAGTTTAAATAATTTTTTATAAAAAGTAGATAATATTTATAAAAAAATTATTTATGATATTTCAATGATAGTTTTAATACATTTTTATAGAAAATATTATGAAAAACATAATTAGCATTTCTATTTATCATACTTTAAGGGTAGTTTATTTGTTTTTTTAGAAAAAATAAAAAACTATTTATAAAAACATTAATTAGCATTTTTTTTAAAAACACTTCAAGGGTAGTTTAAATGTTTTTTTAAATAAAATAAATTAATTACAATTTTTGTTTAAGATACTTCAAAGTAGTTTAAATATTTTTTAATAAAAAAAAATATTTATAAAAAAATAATTAGAATTTTAGTTTAAGATACTTAAATGGTAGTTTAAATATTTTTTATAAAAAATAAAAATAATTACAAAAAAATTAATTAGAATTTCTATTTAGAACACTTAAAGGATAGTTTAAATGTTTTTATAAAAATAAAAAATATTTATAGAAAAAATTAATTAATATTTATGTTTAGGATACTTTAAGGATAGTTTAAATTTTTTTCTATAAAAAATAAAAATAAAATTATAAAAAATTAATTAGCATTTTGGTTTAGGATATTTCAAAGGTAGTTTAATTTTTTTTATAACAAATAAAAACATTTATAAAAAAAATTAATAAGGATTTCTGGTTAGATTTATTCAAGGATAGTTTAAATTGTTTTCTAAAAAATAAAAAATATTTATAAAAAAATTATTTAGTATACTTCAAGTATAGTTTAAATGTTTTTTATAAAATATATATATATATATATAAAATCAGTATTTTTTTTAGGATATTTGAAGGGTAATTTAAATATTTTTTGATAAAAAATAAAAAAATTAATTAGCATTTCTATTGAAAATACTTCAAGGATAGTTTAAATATACAAAAAAAATTAATTAGCATTTTTATTTAAAATAAAAAAATTATAAAAATAAATAATCTTACATTGTCACCATACCCAAATACTTAAAGTTTAACATGATTGTAAAATTCGAAAACTTAAAATATTTTTAAAAAATTATTAATATTAAACCGTTTGACAACGCAAGACACTGTACTACCATACTAGTAACAAGTTAAGGACATAAGCAATGCCAAATCTTTTAGAGAAGATTTGATAGGCCACTTCGAAGAGCTGCATCCTCTCCCCTCCCCTTCTTGATTAAAAGTATGTTTGATAATATGGTAATAATTGTTTTTTAAATAATTTTTTTATTTTAAAAATATTATTTTTAATATTAGCATATACAATTCAAAATATATAAATTATATTAAATTTTAATAAAAAAAATTTAAAAATTTTAAAATACAGTTTACACTAAGTTGCAAACGTTTTCTAAATGGCTGCTCCCCTTGGTACCACACATTCCCATTAGATACTTTCCATGCGAGCTGTTTTTGTATGATTTTATTACTGGGTGGGTCAGATCTTTCGTTCGGACATGCCCTGAAATGTTAGAAAAAATCCATGCTGGATCTCTTTTTTGGGGCTAAAACTGAAGTTCGGACATGCCGTGACTTGTAGGCATACCACATCGCCTTCTAGATTATTCAAATGCTTATGCTGGATGAAATGTTTCACCAAGTCCTCCTACGTATTTCTTAGGACTTTTAGGAGAGGCATACGCAGAGAAGGAAAAATCAGGGTCTAAAAGAATCTCTCTACATGGTTTGCAAATGTTCTGTCAATGGTTGTGACTGGGGCTTTACAGAAGATCCTTAATGAGAATGTCATACGGGAGTTGCTGACATGTGACATGCCATGGAATGGTTTGCAGCTACGCTGCTGCTGCTGCTGCTGCTGCTTCAGAGTTAAATTACTATACGAGCTGGCAATTACAAGAATTTTGAAGTCCTAATCAAACACAAAAGCTTGATCGAGTTGGAAAGCCAAGAGGGTTTTGATCTCTCTTTGTGGTCTTTTCAGCCTTTTATTTTTCTCAAGTATTTGCGTACGGGTTAACTTTTTCAATGCTAAGCACAAGAAAAGAAAAAAAGAAACAGTTCAAATTTATTGGCGAAAAACTAGACAGAAAACATGTAAAAAGCCAGTACCTAGAATTGCATTACCATAGAACGAAACTTCAAATACTATCACATACAGATCTTACAAGCTCAGGACTTGAGTATAGTTTTTTATCAAATTTTTTGACTTGATTCAATTTCCTAGAGCCCTAAATGTCTGACTACACATCACGTAATTAAATATGATAATTCAAGTTGAAATAAACGGTATATTCGTATATTGACTAGTGTAACTTATAAAGTCCTTTATTAGGAAAAGCTGATAGCTAATTGTACAAAAAAAAAATACTATACTCCAGCATGGAAGACAAGAAGAGTATATAATTATATTGAAAAAGAAAATGTGAGAAAATAATTTTCCCTAAAAGACTTTTTATCAAGTATGAAAACAAAATTTAATAAAAAGGAACAAATTATAGTTTCTCTAAAAGCGAAGCCACTTAACAAAAATTGAATACATTGATTAATCTACCACATAGGCAAAGGATACTGTGATAAAATTTCACACCAGCATTATTTAAAT
>NW_011500077.1:70294-146562 GCF_000495115.2 Populus euphratica
GGGGGAGGGGGGGTGGAGCCAAAGTACATATAACAAGAAACAAAAGCTTTTAATTCTCAAATCATTGTCATGAATAATGCCAACAAGGACTCATCAATAAAGTGCAAAATTAAACAACATTATTCATATCAACTTTGTTCATGGTTTTTCTCAGCAACCTGAAAGAAGAAATCAGAAAGCTGTTACCACAAAGTTGATTCTTCTTCACTTCTCTTCAGTGTTTGCTTTCTCGAAAAAGGTCTTTTTAATCCAATCAAATGGCTGGAAAAGAAACAATTAAAACTTTAAGGTTTCATGTTCATAAACTGAGGAAAAGAGACACTATGGACAAAACATAGTTTGCAAAAACATTTTCTTTTTGTTGGAGTAGAGAAGCGCATTTGCTTATGAAATTGAAGTGCCACCTGCTGAGATATTTAACTTAGCCTACACATAATCAACAATAATGTTTGATAAACAATTTCTCAGGTTTAAATCAGCAGTTAAAGCACATTTCCATCCATAATCATCAAAAAAAAGTGAAACAAGAGCATTTCTATTTTATACGGGCAAGCAGACAATCAGATTAAAAACAACTATTATGGTATAGCTAATCACATGTAATGACAAGTTACAGAAAAATTATTAAATGCATAGATTAAGAAAGGATGTCATTCTAGTGCCTGAAAAGAATACACTAAAGCTTTTGTGTGTTCTCTATTTGAATAAGACCAATTTTATAGAGTATGTAACTTCTATCACAGGCTCAAGTTCAGCTAAGAAAAAATGGATCAGGTTGAATTGGAACATGGAAAACTTTTTACAAGCTTTCACCACCACTTTGAAAAAATTTATTATGTGTAAATATGTTAGATATCTGTAACTTCATAGGTGAAATAGTATCTTAAAAAAGAATATTTTTTTTACCGCTACACTGAAAATATTTTGTTGCAAATGAATAAGATATAAAAAAAATTTCACCGCTACACTTAAAATATTTTGTTGCAAATGAATAAGATATTAAGTAATTTTCAATGCATAAATCATAATTCTTGACACGGATCTTTTCAACCAAAAACAAATGATGATACCTTTGGTCACAATAGAAAATGAAGTGATGTGGATTATTCAAGAAGGAAAACAAGAAGATGATGAGTTTATAATCATTATGCATATTGACATTGAACCAAAAAGCCCCATTAGTCTAACAATATGGAGTTGCCCATAAATGCCAAGCCAATGAATAAGGACAATCCCATTCACTATACTTTTCTATGTTCAAAGTTTTGATCAATTCCAGAGTGATGTTAAGGGCAGTAATGTATAGTCGAAGTTTTTAATAGTCTAAACCTGATATCTCTCATCTCCACATCAAAACCTTAGATTCATACAAAAGTTTTGAGCACAGGATCAATTAAGTGATGTTAAGGGCAGTAATGTATACTTGAAATTTAATATGTTGATCAAATGGATACACACACACTGGGAACAGCAGCTAATACCAATCTGATGCCATGTCAGAACACAACATAACATATGGTAAAGAGACAGACAATGGGGTCAGAGTGCTTCCGAAATTCACTCCAAAACAGTTCCAAAAAACTTCATGTTTTGAAAGCACGGAGATTCAAATTCAGTCCAAAACTGTTCCAAAGACATAAAGTAAATTGTCTCCAAAGGTGTTGGAATGGATCTCTTTCCTTTCAAAAGAGAAGTACAGATAGACAATAACCAAACGCTAACTAATCAAACGCAACCAGAATGAACAAAAAGAAAAACATGGCTCTACTACTCCATCATAATTCTAATCAATCTTCTATCTACAAATAATATATAATTCCAAACACCCAGTTTATATTATTATTTCTCTAATCTTCCACTTGAAAAGAAAAGCAAATTACAAATCCATAAAAAAGATCCGTCTTAAATACAATTACTTATTTGTTATTTCTCCACCAAAAATATAAACAAATAAAAAATAAAAATCAGACCTTGTTGATTTATGAAAGAAAAGAGAGAGATCGTATCGAAGTTGAGATAGATCTATACCTGGACAAGCCATAGAGCGGTGGTGCCGGCGGCGACGCCCCAAAAGGCGGCAGTTTGGATATCGGTGGATTGGAGGCGGAGTCTGGGACTCAAGAACTTGAACATGGCGTTTTCTCCTGCCATTAATTCTTCAATCAATTAAGTTTTGGAAACAAGGAATTGTTTGTCAATTCGCTCACTGTCAGCGCTCTTCGCTGTGGCCACGCTTTATATTCACACCGTTGGATTGCTATGTATTTGGAAATTGATCCCAATTTGGTCCTCATATTTACACTTAGTTTCATTATGGTCCATATCATTCTAGTCCTATTAGTCCTGGAGTTGCTTGTGACTTGTGCGCTTTCTCTTAAATTTAGTTTCGTTCTATACTTAGATTTATGGGCTCGAGCTCCACCATGGCCAGAACGTTTTTTTATTGTTAACAAAAACATTTATTAAACAGTGGTACCTTAATAAGTTAAAAAAAAGTCTAATATTAATAATACAAGTATTGAACAATGAAATAAAAAATATATATTAATTTAAATAAAAAACAAGTAAACATATTTAATATTAAATAATAAAACTTAAAAAATATGACTTAAAAAAAAACCATTAAGCAAACCCGAATAATGTTTTAAAGTTGGATTAATCTCTAAAACTCAAAATCCATTAAATCATAAATTTAGACTCAGTTAAATTAATTCTCAATCAATATAATATTAAATGATAAAATTAAAAAAAAAATTAAAAAAATTTATCAAAAAAAATAATAATAAAAACATGAATAAAATTTGACTAGAAGAAAAAACTTAAGAAGGATAAAATTATATATATAAAAATATAAATTCAAAAATTTGTCCTGAACAAAACAAATGGCAATAAAAAGATATGGACTAAATTCAAAAGATTTAAAAAATTAAAGAAAAAAATAAATTTTAAAAACATTATTTGAAATATTGAAAGATTAAAATTAAAAAACAAAATATAAATTTAAAGAATTAGCTAAAGAAAAACCTAACAAAAAACGTAAAATAAAACGACCCAAGATAATTGAGGTCATTTTCTATACCAACAAAAGATTCTACAAAAAGAAAATAAATAAAAAGAATGGAACTCAATATCTAATTGATAAATGTTGAAGGGAAAAAAATAAAAATAAAAAAACTTAAACAAAGAAAAATAAAAAAACCAAACAAAACAAGCATGAACTTCATAAACTTAGTCGAATTTTTAAAACTCACAATCCATAAAATCTTGGAATCGAGTTTAATTAAGAAGCGTAGTTCTCAATCAATTTAATATTAAAAGATGGAATTATAAAACAAATATCAATTTAAAAAACTTTTCAAAGTAAAAAATAACAAGAAAAAAAATTAATAGGAAAAAAAACCTAATGAGGATGAAATTATAAGAAAAAATTAAAAATAATCCCAAACAAAACAGATAGCAATCAAAAGAATTGATAATCAAATTTAAAAAATAAAAAAATAGAAGTTGGTGAAATTAAAAAACAATAATTTTATGGATTATTCAGGATAAAAAAAATAATAATCAAAATGATAGGGACCAAATATATATAAAAAAAAAATTAAAGGGGCTAGCCTAAAATTTTAAAAGGATTGGCACAAATTTTTAGGTGGAGAGAAGAAAAAAAATATCAACAGCAAACTAGAGTTGTGTTTGTAATAGAAAATGATATTTAGTAATTAAATGACCTCCCACACACCGTCCAAAAAGCATAGAGCCAATATTTACTAGAATCTACTTGACATTAGTCAACAATGTTTTGTTAACATTAAATATTTATTAAAATTCAAAAATACCCTTCAGTTAACTTAGATATTAACAAAAAAATCATGATAAAAAATCATAAAACCTCTAGAAAGATAGCCTTATTAATTTGTTAACAAAAAAACACACCAGGCTTAAGTCTTTTTTTTTTTTTATATTCCTGGTGTTTTTATGTGTTTTAACTATTTTTTATTTTAAATTAATAAAAAAACATTAAGCAAACCCGAATAATGTTTCAAAGTTGGATTAATCTCTAAAACTCAAAGTCCATTAAATCATAAACTTAGATTAAGTTAAAAAATTTAATTCTCAATCAATATAATATTAAATAATAAAATTAAAAAAAATTAAAAATTTATCAAAAAAAATAATAAAAATAACATGAACAAACTTTGACTAGAAGAAAAAACTTAAAAAGGATAAAATTACATATATAAAAATATGAATTCAAAAATTTGTCCTGAGCAAAACAAATGGCAATAAAAAATATGGACTAAATTCAAAAGATTTAAAAAATTAAAGAAAAAATTAAATTTTAAAAACATTATTTGAAATATTGAAAGATTAAAATTAAAAAACAAAATATAAATTTAAAGAATTAGCTAAAGAAAAACCTAACAAAAAACGTAAAATAAAACGACCCAAGATAATTGAGGTCATTTTCTATACCAACAAAAGATTCTACAAAAAGAAAATAAATAAAAAGAATGGAACTCAATATCTAATTGATAAATGTTGAAGGGAAAAAAATAAAAATAAAAAAACTTAAACAAAGAAAAATAAAAAAACCAAACAAAACAAGCATGAACTTCATAAACTTAGTCGAATTTCTAAAACTCACAATCTATGAAATCTTGGAATCGAGTTCAATTAAAAAGCATAGTTCTCAATCAATTTAATATTAAAGGATGGAATTATGAAACAAATATCAATTTAAAAAACTTTTCAAAGTAAAAAATAACAAGAAAAAAATTAATAGGAAAAAAAACCTAATGAGGATGAAATTGTAAGAAAAAATTAAAAATAATCTCAAACAAAACAGATAGCAATCAAAAAAATTGATAATCAAATTTAAAAAATAAAAAAATAGAAGTGAGTGAAATTAAAAAAATATAATTTTATGGATTATTCAGGATAAAAGAAATAATAATCAAAATGATTGAGATCAAATATATAAAAAAAAAATTAAAGGGGCTAGCCTAAAATTTTAAAAGGGTTAGCACAAATTTTTAGGTGGAGAAAAGAAAAAAAATATCAACAGCAAAATAGAGTTGTGTTTGTAATAGAAAATGATATTTAGTAATTAAATGACCTCCCACACACCATCCAAAAAGCATAGAGCCAACATTTACTAGATTCTACGTGACATTAGTCAACAAGGTTTTGTTAACATTAAATATTTATTAAAATTAAAAAATACCCTTCAGTTAACTTAGATATTTACAAAAAAATCATGATAAAAAATCATAAAACCTCTAGAAAGATAGCCTTATTAATTTGTTAACAAAAAAACACCCAAGGCTTAAGTCCTTTTTTTATATTTTTGGTGTTTTTAAGTGTTTTAACTATTTTTTATTTTAAATTAAAATATGTTTGGAAATGTGGTTATGGTTATTTTTTAAAGTAATTTTTATGCTAAAATACATTAAAATAATATTTTTTATTTAAAAAAATATTTTTAAGATCGACATATTAAAATGATTTAAAACATATAAAAAATTTAATTTTTTACAAAAAAAACAAAAAAAATAAAATTTTTGAAAACACATATAGATGTTCTCGAACTACCCTTAAAGAGCTTGAAAACTACGTTGAATTGAATCATAATAAAAAGATTATATTGTCTTCAAATCCAAGTTCAATATTTTTATTTTTTTACTTAGGAAAAATTCATGGGAATACTATTCTAATGAATAGTGTCACAAGTATAGGGGTAGAGTAATGCCTCTTCCTCCCTTCTTGTTAACACTAGCGAATTAACTGGTCAATTTTTAGGACAAATGATGGAGAAAAAAAATAAAAATAAAAAGTAATTAATTTCATCAAATTGTTTTCAAGATTTTATTACAAATAAAAGCTAAAAATCACATGCTGAAATATTTAAACAATCTAATTACAATTTTGTCTCAATGTAATTGGGTATTTATTTATGTACTCTTTGATAAAATAAAATAGAAAATAAAGAAAGCTCTCTATGCTTTTCAGATTGGGACTAAACATGAATCTAAGTCCTTGTAAATGAATGAGGAAGGAGACACATTATCAATTTTAAATCGTAGGCTTTATATCAATCTCTTCTTTTATATAGCTAGAAATAATAATCAAAGACATTTGATTGGGAAGGACTTTGACCTAGTAATCGTAATTCTTAAATCCAAAGCCATTTGGGTTTAATGTAATTGTGTACTTTCTTGCAATGAATTTAATTATTTTTCCTTGCCTAATATTAGCTATAGTAATTAATTAAATAATCCCACCTCAAGTCACTGTGGTTAGTATTTTTCATTTGAAAATATTTTAAAATATTTTTTTTATTTAAAAAAACAAGTCGTTAGTATTTTTCATTTAGAAATATTTTTTTATTTTTAAAAAATTAATTTTAATAAACACATAAGAATAATTTAAAAATATTAAAAAAAATATTTACTTTAAGCAAAAAAAAAATTAATTTTTTTAAAAATATTCTTCAAGCAAATAAATAAATAAATTTTTTTAAAAAATATTTTTAAAATATAAAAACAAACAGAGGACCATCTTTCTCCATTCCCAAGAGATCGGACCAATTTCCCTTTTTTTTTTTCTCGCCTTCTTTTACCTCAACTCATCTTCTTTTTTCTCGCCTTCTTTTACCTCAACTCATCCTTGGTATGCTTTCAGCAAGACAAAATGGTCACTCTAAAATCCCCACACCAAGTTTCTTCATAGATGGTGAAATGGACAAACAACGTGCTTTTGCAAAGCCATTTATTCATGGTGAAATGGACAAACAACGTGCTTTTGAAGGGGAAGAGAGACAATCCACAGCAAGAGGAGAAAATATAGAAACCATTGGAAGCAAGTTCCATCGAAACCATCCATGTTATATCTCGTCTTCCACACTAGCTAAAATGTACTTGAAAGCTGCTGTTTAGCATCACTGTTGTTACTATCTGGTTTAAAGGTGGGTCGGCGACCCTTATCAGGACCCCCAATAACGCCCCAAGTTTCAAACTGCCTTTGCCGAGCTCTTGCCCTCTCCTTCTCTTCTTCAGATTTTGATGAATGACAATAGGGACAAGAAACTCCATATTCCCACTCCGGTGCTTCCATGTCAGCATCACTAACTGGTTGCTTACATCCATAGCAAAGCTTGAAAGTTCCCTGTTCCAAACCATGCTCCACTGAGACCCGTTTGTCGAAAACAAAGCACTCACCCTCCCACAAGCTCTCTGACTTTGGAATTTCCTCAAGGTATTTCAGAATCCCACCCTCCAAATGATAAACCTGGCAAACAATTATAATTGAAGGATCAAAATATCAATACCCAACCAGAAACGCTAACACTGTTCAAATACAAACAAAATGCAAAAACATCACAACAAACAAACTGAGGTCAAATAAAGGCAGGCACTTAATGCTGTTTGGCAGTGATAATGCATTTTGTGAAGAACACAACTAACATATATCTCAACAGAAAACAAAAAATAGTACTAGATATATAATTAAGTCTGAACTCTGAATCTAGAAAAGGAAAGGAAATTAGCCTCTGCTATTACAGTGCATGATTTGAGGATTCATTAAAAATTAAAACCTGAACACACCATAATACTTATCAAAAGATCACCTTTAGTATGTGATCACAAGGTACAAGATCATGTTTATCAAACAACATACAATCAACCAGTAGGTTCATCAAAATGCATGGCAGAAGAAAGATTTCAAATAGAAAATCACCTCTTTGAAACCTTTGCAAAGGAGAAAACTCGAAGCCTTTTCACATCGAATTCCTCCTGTGCAGTACATTGCAACTTTCTGAGGCATTTTCTTGTTTGGGCTCTTCGTTTCTTTATCAGTGCTTCCACCAGAACAGTTCACCTCATCAGTTTCTGAATGTTGGAGCTCATCATCCACCCAAGATGGAAATTCACGAAATGCTGTGGTACAAGGATCAACAGCTCCTTTGAACTTCCCAATTCTAGTTTCATAGTTATTTCGCACATCAACTACCACCTATGCATGGGATCAATTACAAGATCAGACAGTAGAAAGTGGGAAAAACACTGTTAAATTAAACTCCAACTATGCCTTATGTATATTAACACCTCATTCTAAACAAAGAAAGAAAGGGAAAAACACAAAACTCAATTCTAAACTTAATTTTTATGGAGCTTATCAGATCCAATTTTGACAATCATATTTGATTTGACTTATTGAAAGTTTAGAAACAAATTTTTATTGTTGTAAACTTAAGCTTAGCATGAATACTGTAAAATCAATTATGTTCAATTTTATGTATTGAAAGTCAGAAACAATTTTTTATTGTAGGAAACTTAAGCTTTGCATGAATGCTGTAAAATCAGCATAATATAATCAATTCTAACATGGTTAGAACACACCATTACAATTTAAATAAAAAAAGCCTCCTGACTTCATCTGTCAACAGCTTAAAAACAAGCGTTGTTGCAGTTATAATTACAGCTGCTGAACAATAAACCATAGCATGCAATGCTAAGATTGACAAGCCTTTTATCTGTTTGTTAAGGAATAAAAAGCAGAAAACATCAAATCCATCCGTTTAATAACAGTACTTAAACAGAAAATGCCAACTTTTAAACATGTCAAAATCTAAAAAAATTGGAATAGCATCATCTAACACACAGAAGAACTTAGATTAAAAAAAAAAAAAACTTGCACCGTGTATGGACTAAATAATTATTGAGATGAACATTTGTGGTTGATTAACAGAAATAAAGTTAAGCCATATATCAATTCACAAACACAACCAACCCTAACTAGTTTCGGGTTAAGGGTAAGTCTTAGTTGGGTATCTAAACTCAAGCTCTTCCTTTAAATAATAGGAAAAGCAAGCACGTGATGTGAGACACTCGGAATAGCTTATGATAGGGGAAAAAACATTATAACAAGCAACAGAAAAAACTGAAATAATATTATATTATACTCACTGTATCTGGATCACTAATCAATGCATTCCAGTCCCTTGGCTTCACATACTTCCCAACCCTTTCATTAGGTGAGATTGAGGGCATTCCAAGAGTAACAATCTGCTTATTCATGAAGAAAGAACAATATAGGAATAGCCTCGTTATACAATACAACAGATGTATTTCCCATAATCATGAGTCTCTCCCAACAAAATGAAAATTCTCCTGTTTATGAAGCAATACCTCTTTTTTCAACTTGACCCTCACATGATCCCAGCGGAAGGGTGCATCTTCCCCTGCAGCAAGAGGAGAACCACTTGTGTGTCCATGATGGATAGCTTCCTCCTCGGGACTAACAGGTGACTCCACTTGTCTTAACCCCTTTAGCCTGTCATCACTTTGGATGAATCCAAGAACATTCTCCACTGATTCCCAAGTCCCACAGATACTGCCATTAATTCCCTCTGGTGCAAGAATGATCCCACCTGAAACACGCTGAAAAGCATCAGCTTGGCAAGGTGCGAACACAATGGATGAACTTGACCAGCAGAAGAACAATGTAAAGAGAAGTGCAAATTACAAGGTCAGACACGTAAACACTATACGGCTCCTAGAAAACAAAAATCTAAAATCTGCTAAACTCAAAGCGACAAAAGGTTAGTCCCAGACACTACAGGTTTGGCTACCATGTCCTATTCCAGATTCGTTTATTCTTCGATTTTAAAATAATTTTTTTTCTAAAAAGAAGCAAGTATCAGTAATTACAGCATTACAATTCTTCATGCCACATTCACTTGGAAAGTAAACTAAGAAGCAACCACAGCCTATAACAAGACAATTAAAAAGAAAAATCCCAAATTTACAGCATTACAATTCAAAAACACATCAAGATCAGATACTACATAAATAAAAAAGAAAAAAAACGGAAGATAATGATAGAAACAAAGTACCAATTCTTCACAAAGCTCTTTTAAGGGCTTTCTCATGTCAGCATAGTCAGGAAAATCAGCGAATTTGTAGAAAGAAACCACTACAAGAGTTGATTCTGGGTTCGAGTTATTGGATCCGGGTGCGCCCGAAATGCTAAGTTGGTCTGTGCTAACAGACCCAGAGAAGCAGCTGGAGACTGTCATGTTTTGAGGTAATTTGTGTGAATTTGAAAGAGAGACCTTAGCGTTATTAGAGAAGAGTAGAGGGTGATTATGATTTTGCGATGAACTAATGGTTTGGGTGGTTGATTTCATAGGAGTTAGAAATGTAGGGTTAGGGTTTAAGGCATGAGTTGATGATGACAGCATCCTCAGCAAGAGCAATGGAGGTGAACAACTCCTGAGCATAGTATAAGGCTGCTGCTTTGCATTCGTACTTTATTTTATTTATATCTCTGGTGGCCCATTGGATGTTTTAAGCAGGAAGCCGAAAACAGCGTGTGCACACTTTTCAAAATCTATTTTTATTTAATTATATAATAATTAAAATAGATATTAGTAAAAAATATATAATCATTATAATTTCGTGAAAAAATATATTTTTTAGTTAAATTTTTCTTCAATGTATTTTTTTATTATAATAATAACATGTATTTCTATTAGTAGCATTGTTTATTAAATAAAATCTAATAGAATATTTATAAAAATAAATTTAGTTAAGGGGAGTTTTATTTATAAAATTAAAAAAAAATAAGAGTATCATGTCTAGGTGAAGACATTCTGCTTTCTCATTTTGAAGAACACTTATAGTAAATCACTCAACGTGAGAAAGGTAGCTTACAAAATAAAAGTGACAAACTAAAATAGTTGATTTTGGGAAGCAGGATGGTTGTATAGGGTGATTGGTTGACTCTTTCCAGAAAATCTCTAATGCTACTATAGATTTTAGGGATTTTTATGTAGGAAATGATAAATTTGATACAATTTTAGAAACCTCAATGTCGTGACTATAAACCAAAGCATATAATTTTTAAATTAAAATGATTCATCAAAGCGTTTAACATGTTATATATGTTTCATATTATAATTAATTAATTTTAAACGAACAATATTATTGTCCTCAACATCGTGACAAGCCAAATAAAAACAAATGCTTGGTTTTATGTTTTGAAAATTAGGTAAAAATAGATAAAGAAATAGTTATCTAGTATTGTAATTATTAAAGTTCTAATCAATCTTTAAAGATATGAGATAGGAGGCTAATTATGTTAAAAAAAGATTTTATCATTCTAAAATATCTCATCTAAGATAAGTTGTATTGTCACTTGTCTTTATTAATAATTATTTATTATGCTTAACTTACCGATGATCTATCTATATAAATTTACTATAATGAGTTAAATCTTATATAGGTTTTATGCTTCTCCATTCTAAAGTCCTAATTGTTTTTTTTGTCTTAAATTTTTTTAGTAAATTGACATTTTTATATTTATTTACTCCAAATCATGACTTGTGATTATTAATAGTTTATCAAGCCATGACAATGAATAATTGAATGTGATTTTATCAAGCTCGTTGAACTTATTCCCAAACCTTTAAATAATACCTCTCTAAATGTATTGTTTATGCAACAATGATCCATATATAACGACCCATTCAAGTTCATTTATCCTATAATATCGGGGTTTACTTGTAAATTCTGCTGAATGAGACTTTTTATACCCCAATCCTTAAATGTTCGAGCAATGATAATTGTTTAGGGTTTATTTACTTTGAAGCAAGATTTAGTGACACTAGAATTAAAAAATTCCAAAAAAATAATATTTTTGATGTGTCATCAACAAATATTTGACTAAAAAGAAAATTAATGTTACTGTTTGATAACTTAAAACCCACAAACCAAAACTAGGTGGGTTTTAAAAACCTTACTATCAATTACTATCATCCAAACATTGCATAAACAATATTGATAACTATTGAAAAGAAAGAAAAAACTGATCATCCCATGATTATCACGCATTGTCATACCATACATGTATCTATTATAAGTCATTAAAATTGTCGCAAGGCGATGTTGAAATGATGTGTTATTTAGCCTCTTGACAGGGTGTTGAAGAAAGGAAGGTTTTGGAATATAATCATAAAGTTATTATTATAAATTTCAGAAGTATCCACCTAACATTATAGTTATTAAAAAACCTATAATTGACGAGAGTTTAAGTAAGAGACTGGTTATGTAGGTAAAAGATACATCACTCCTAGTATACCTTATATAAGGTAAATTGTATTGTTATTTGATTATAATTCTAGGTCAAGTTTCTTTTCGTTGATCTTGTCTAAGGTTCATCGTAGATATCTTTTCATGAGGAAGTATCTAACTTATCGGGTTAAATACTAACCAATCTAAGATTTAAATTTTAGCATTGTATATATTTCTTTGTATTTTTAATGCCTAAAGAAGTATCTACTATGTACTTTTACACTCCTAAATATTAAAGTTTACATCTAAAACCTAATATAAAATGAACAAAATGATTGGTGATAAGTTTTTGATATTTTAGTCACATCCTAACGGATAATCATAAACTAATTATGATATCTATTTTTTTTTGTATTTTTAAAACATGAGAAAGAAGTAATTTTTTTTTTGTTTTTTATGAAGATATGCTTGAAAAACTTTTAGGATTTGACCATATGCATAAAAATAAAATATTTTTTATTTAATTTAAAAAACATAAATTAATTTAAAAAATTTTAGATTTTTTTTCAATTTTTAAATTTTTTTAAAAAACATTTCAAAGAAAATTAGATATTTTAATACTAGATCTGTATCTTAAAGTATAAATATATAGCTTAATATTATGCAAAATTGATATAAAAATATATGAGAAAATCATAAATGTTTTTTAAATAATTTTTGAAATTTTAAAATATTTTTTGTTTCTTTAAAACATATTATATAATATTCTATATTATTATAATATTATTATATTAGGCTACGCCCGACCTAGCTAACTAGGCAGGACCAAGCTAGGATGGACTGACTAATGGCCTAACAGGCTTTTTTATACTTTATTTTTGGGTTGGGCTAGGCCGAAACGGATTCAACCCAATTTGTATTTGCTAGTATAAGCCAATAGTTACAGGACGTGAATTCCTGTATGCAGACGAGGAAGTGGAGAAGAAGAAGAAGGAGCTCACTTTGCTTAGGGATCGCATATACTGTCACTATTCTAGCTGAGAATGGTGGAATGGCTAGTGATCCATGGTAGTGCTAAGGTGGTGGCTAGTTCTCCAGGGTGTAGGAAAAAAAAGAAGTCTACAATTGAAATTGAGACTTCTATTATATAAAAAAATAGCACTTTATTAGTCAATAATCCACAAACATTCCAAACAACTCCATGATCTAACCACCCAATCATACACACCTTGATTTTTATTCCCTTAATCCATTTTTAATGCCTTAACATAAACATACAATTTTATTTTACTAGTCAACTATTGAATACATCTAATAATTGACACGACCAAAAAATTAATGTCTTCTCTCAAATGCAGGAGTGTTGAAGTAATAAATAACTTGACAAGACCAGAGTCAAACCTTAGAGAGGTTAATTGTATAAATTATAAATCACAACAACAACAACAATAAAAATAATTGTCAAAGTTAAAGGATCCATTAATGGTATTTCAAATAAGTATAATATAAACTCTTTTCATTACTCAACTGGAAAACACATACAAAGAAGGTTCCAATCAGATTATAAATTGTTAACATGATTACATTAGTTATCTTATTCGAATAATACTAATACTTGTAAGTATTGTTAGGTATTCATGACTATAACTTATATTAACAACAAATCAAGTTCTTTTTATAGTACAGATGTCGGTTATACCATACGGTTTTGGTTATGAAAATGCCAAAGATTTATTATACTAAGTGATATATAAAATAAATCTAGATTAACCATTTAACAAGCAAAGTATTAAAAGTAAACAAGATAACAAATACAAAACATGTTAGTATGAAACATTAAAATCTATGTTGAGTTTACACTATACTTATTCTTACATAGTTAGTGTAACCTTTTCACCTTGACATAATAAACTTAACTCAACATAATAAAAGAAAGAAACATAAATAAACAAAATAAGAACATAAATAAAATAAAAGTTAACTAAATAAAGAAAATAAAATAAAAAGTATAAATGACACAACCAAAAGATTGATGAACAACAACAATAGTAACAACAACAACAACAATAGGAGTGTCGAAGTAATAAATAACCCGACAAAACCGGGATTGAACCACAAGGAGGTTAATTGTACAAATTATAAACAACAATTATGAACAACAACAATAGTAACAACAACAACAACAATAATAATAATAGTAGCAATAATAATAATAATACTAGTAGTAGTAAAGAAAGAAAGAAATGGAGAAGAAGAAGAAGAAGATGAAAACTTTGAGATAAAATATTAATGTAAGGATTAAACAATAATAATAACAAATGTCAATGTTAGAGATTCCACTAATGGTATGTCAAACAAGTATAATATAAACTCTTATTATTCAATTGGAAACCATACATAAAGGAGGTTCCAATCAGATTATAAATTGTTAACATGATTATATTAGTCATCTTATTCGATTAATGCTAATACTTGTAAATCTCGTCAAGCATTCATGATTATAACTTATGTTAACAACAAATCAAGTTCCTTTCATAGCTCAGGTGTCGGTTATACCATACAGTATGGGTTATGAAAGTGCCTAGCATTTGTTGTACCAAGTGTTATACAACATAAATCAAGATTAGTCATTTAACAAGCAAAGTATTAAAGACTGAACAAGATAACAAATATAAAACATGTTAGTATCAAACATTAAAGTCCATATTAAGTTTACATTATACTTATTTTTACACTATTAGTGTAACCTTTTCACCTTGACATAATTAACTTAGCTAGACATAATGAAAGAAAGAAAAATAGATAAAAAAAATAAAAACATAAAAGTTAACTAAGTAAAGGAAAGGAAATGAAAGGCATAAACTTAATATTAATGAAAGGAAGAGTATGATCTTGATCTGGACACCAAGATGCCTAAATACATGACAAATGCCTCCTTTTATAGGCCAAAATTAGGAACTATGGATTTGATGACTAATTAATAAGTAGGTGGCTAACTCTTGACTTGGTGACAATCCTTATCTTCTCTTGTCTGCCCAAAACGTCATTAATAACTTCAAAATTGGAGCTAGTTGAAAACATGAAAGTTATAGGCAATTATCTCAGATTTCTTGTGTAAAACATTCAGCTCATTTAGACTTCTAGAACTCCAGATATGGCCAAAATATTGAACAGTGCTCAGGCTAGAAGATATATTGGGACTTCTTTATTGTTGCTATAATTTGGACTTGAAAATGATATTTTTAGATCTTGGGCTCCATATAAAAGCTGTAGGCCTATGTCTTAGCTTTCCAGCCATATAAATTGGATCTAAATCTGACATATATAGCTCGAGATATGACCCAATTACCAAACAGTGTTCTGGTTTAGATTGTACCGACATCTCTTTTCTAAGTTTGGTCATCTCTTTATCCTTGCAATTTAAGTTCTTAAAGTCATCAATCAATCCTTTCATTTATGTGATAGGCCTGCATTTAAATTGAACATTTACCACAAATTAGAGGTATCTTATATTATTAGATATATTATTATAAAACATGCTTTAGTTAAGGAGTTATTGATACTTCAAGTGCAAAATGATGATATAAAACCATGATAAAAATATACTTTTAAGTACTAATAAATAAATAAGAGATTAATATAATCAAAACTTAAGCATTATAAAAATACAAAGAGATAAAATAAGAGCATGATCTTGATAAAACCAAGATGTCTAAATGCGAGACAAATGCCTTCTTTTATAGCCAAAATTGAAAACTATTGATTTGATGACTAATTGTTGAGTGGGTGACCAACTCTTGACTTGGTGACAATCTTTATCTTCTTATATGTCCAAAACATCATTAATAACGTCAAAATTTGAACCAAATTTACCATGAAAATTCTAGGGAATTATCTCATCTTTACAAGAAAAAAAATTGAGATCATTTGGACTTCTAGAACTCGAGATATGGGTTGAACACTGAATAGTGTTTAGACTGCAGGATATAATCAGACTTCTCTATTATTGCTATAATTTAGACTTGAAAACGGTCTTTTTAAATCTTGAACTCCTATAAAAATTTTAGGCCTATATTTTAGCTTTCCATTCATATAAAGCAGACTTAAATTCGAGATATACAGCTCCAGATATGACCCAATTATTGAAGAGTATTGTAGTTTGAACTGCACCTGCATCTCTTTTCTAAGTTTGACCCTTTTTTTATCCTTTCAATTTTAGTACTTAAATTCATCAATTAATCCTTTTATTTATGTGATAAGCCTGCATTTAAGATGAATATTTACCATAGATTAAAGGTATCTTATATTATTAGATATGTTATTATAAAACATGTTTTAGTTAAGGAGTTATTGATACTTCAAGTGCAAAATGATAATATAAAACTTTCATAAAAATACACTTTTAAATACTAATTAATAATCCATTAATAACTCTATAAGTCAATCATATTGGTGTAAGTAGCTCAACTCTGAGTAGCTTAGTTAATCAAATATCCTAGTAATCAATTATATTAATGCTACTACCTTCATTAAGGATAATTAATCCATTTAAATATCTCGGTCGTTAATTACATTGACACAACTAACTCCATTCAAAATAGCTAGTCAATTTAAATATCTCGATCATTAATTACATTGACACAACTAGCTCTATTCAAGATGGCTAGTCAAATTAGGTTTATATAAAGATATTCATTGTTGCGGTTAATAACAATTCACACACACAAATTTCCATCCCCATATATATATATTCGCATAACAATATTTATTTTCCTACCGTATACTACTTTTCCTACTCGTAGGCAACATTCATATAATAATAATATTTTTCCTGTCCATAGATAATATTCACTTAATAATAATATTTCTCATACTCGTAGACAATATTTTCATAACAATATATCCCATGCTCGTAAACAATATTCATATAATAATATTTCTCAGAATACATAGTAATACAAAATACATATAATATCTATTATATTTTGGCATTACCAAAATTTAAATAGTTAAGAAAGCAAGGAGACAACCCTTATCCTAAACTCCTAATATACAAGATCCGGAGAAGTCAGGTCCCACTCTGACTTCTTCTTCTACATCTCCCCAAGCAATAATAATTAGCTCTCATATCGCTAATGTAAGTCTAATCATAGAAATCTTTATACATTTCAAAATCTCTAATTAATATTCATATATCATAATTATCAATTTAAATTCTTACTTAAGACTTTTACCCTTTCATATCTTAATCTCATATTTAATACATCACAAATCAGCAACTAATATTTATCAAATACTTAAACACACACACACACACACATAGACATAAAATAAAGACAAAGGATGACACACACACACTTATCTTTATTTTAACACTTAATGTATGATGATTGTTTTATATATATAATTAATCTCAATGTCTATATTTTGTTAATGTATAAATGACTTAATTTTTTTCTAATGAATTTTAATGTCCAGAATTAACTACCAAACACTCTAATTAACATAATTTCACACAAACATCAAAATAATTCAAGACACAACTTAAGTCTCCTTCATTATCTATGGTTAATTTCTTCCTAACATATCACACTTACACTTCATTCTCATGTAAAGAACATATAATTTTTTCAACATGACTAAAAACTTATTTTAACACAATCTTCCTTTCATATTTATTATAAGGCCATATTTATTCATAAGTTTTAAACAAATTCCCATCATTTGATTATTTTCTCTATCATGACCGGTTTTTAAAGGGAGAGTTTTTCTTGGTTTATTTTGAAATTCTCCATAACTTCTTCTTTTTTTACCCTAATTAACACTCATTTAATGATTATTAAATCAATTTATAAAAACATACTCTTTTCCTCGACTTCCTTTATGAACCCAAAAGTTGAAAATTAAGGGTTTTCTAATTTTTTATACAATTGCTCCAATTCAAATAATTTCCATGCACTCAAATAACCCAACAAGAATAATAAATAAACCCATATGAACCTCAATTTCAAGAATTGGGGAAGTTTCCTCCTAGATTTAACTTATGAAATGAATAGTATTAATCAACTACGAGTTGTTATAATGACTTGACAAGTTGCTACAGTAATATAACTAATCTGGGTAGTAGTTTAAAACAACAAGAACTTATATAATACAAATTTTCAAGCAAATCCAAATGGTATAGTTATAGTTCATCATCATACATGTCATATATTAAAAAATCAGCTTTATTCAGCAATTCAATTACAATAAAATAAGGTTTAATCGAACTGATCTAAATATTACAAACCTATTGTCTAGGAAGAACAATTTTTGTTCGGAGTGTTTGTTTATTATCTTCACCTTTTTTAATTTAGAGAACATCTAGAAGAACAACATATCCAAATTCCAGACCAATCCAATAATGGAAGGAGGATAAAATGGTTGGCAATTAAGAGTGTCTAGAAGGGTGTTTTTCCAAAAAATTCTTCTAACGATATCTCTCAAACAAAGACTAATATAAAAAATCCTTTTAGAAATGACATTAAGAAAAACATCATACCCAAAACTTAACCTAATCTAATGGTGGACAATAGAGATATAAAAGCTAAAATTTTCAACCATTAATGTGTTCTCTCTATCTAGTCTTTAAATTCTCTCTGTAGATTATTTCCTAAGCTTTATGTTTAAGTACTTACATGATTTCATCACCAACTCACTCTTCCAACATAAAGAAAATATTCAAACTTTCATATTATTTCTTCAAGGGGAAGATAAGATGAAAGAATGAAGAAAAGAAAAGGTTTTTTCTCTTTTTATTACCGTAAACTCCTTCATTTAAATGGAGTTGACATGTTTTTTTTTAAGTATATTGACCACAATATCTTTCTCACTTATTTTAGGTAATATTTCTCAATAATTAGTAATTTTGTATAGCCTTCATGAATCCAGATTGACTTTAAAAGTTTTACCTAAAATAGAAAATTATATCAGGAGATTCCTCATAAAAGTTTAGCTTAATCCAATTATTGTATTAAGAGATATAATTACCGTAAAACTAGATATTAGATAATTTTAAGCTAAAATCTGAATTTTATGTATTATTTTATTTACTTAAATCATCATGATTTACAAAATAACTCATTAATGACTTCTATCAATAATCATCATAATAAATTTCTCAAATCTTTCACCTTTTTCAGTCAAAATAACATGATTATATATGGGGTTTATACTACCGATCAATATTTTTCATGCGTAAAACTATACATTATTTTATTTAAAATCCTAATCTATTATTATTATTATTATTATTTAACTACTTTCACCCCAATTCATAAAAAACTCCCTTTAGATAAATATTTTTCCCAAATGGAGAATTTATATGATTCGTCACTAAGTTGATATTTTAAGTTACATTTCTATAAGTTTTTATCCCCATCTATAAAATTTCTTCTTCTTAATTATCATTTTTCAATCAAGAATTTACCATTTCTAGAAATGATTTATCAATTTTAGGCTAGGCAAGATGAATGCTTACTATTTTTCTTTATATATATATATATATATATAAGATTTTGTCCACATTTGTTCATGGGCATAAATTATATGAAGAATGACCATTAATCCCTAAAAACTTGATTAGAAAAGTTTTTGTTCATTTTATTCCCCTTTATACCTTGGTTTTTGCTTTTCAAAAAATGTTGGCAAGCTATCCAAACAATCTTTTATGTTTAAGATCTTCTCATAACACTTTTCCAATTCCAAATCTGATGATAAATCTATCTCAAGTCCCTCATTGATAGCTTTTTTTGCCGCCTCAATTATTATTGAACCTTATCAAGAGTACACATAAATCAAAGTGAATGCACAACAAATAAAAATTAACAAATTAGTGTTTTTGTTCATAATCTGTTCGATGAATTTATTCAAAGAACTTTCAAATGCCTTTCTTCACCTTTTTCTTCTTCCCATACTTCTATTTTTAGGTTCGATTCTTCTTCTAATTATGCCAATAAGGGCAATAAGGAGAGGAGAGAGAACATGAAAGCTAGAAGAACTAATATATATATATATATATATATATATAGTTAAAGAGACATATAAGAGATAGTTGGACAAGTAGAGAGGATAGGGTGTGAGGTTTAGAAAAAACCCTAGTTTTTTTATTTATATATTCTTAGTAAAATGTATTCTTAAAAAAACTTTAAGATTATTTATATAGTTTAGGTCAAGATCAGGTAGAGTTTTAGGTTGAGCAGGGTAATATTCATACCCGACCTTTTTACTTTGAGGTGTTACCCGAACTTGACCTTAACTTGAATGGAGAAAAAAAAATCCTTATCCATTTGGGTCGATATCCATGCAATTTTAGGAAAATTATCATCCTTAATAACCATTTTTGCAGGATTTAGTGGCATTAAAATTTAAATTTTCAAAGAAATAATACTATTGATTGACACTCTAGTATCATTAATGAATTACTATAATGAATGGGGAATTATTACTCACAATTAAAATCCAAGAGTCATCGATGAATATTTGTCTGAAAAGAAATTAATACTCTTTTTGAATAATTAAGTGTCATTAATGAATATTAGATTAAAAAGGAATTTAATACTATTGTTCAAAACTTGTGTATTATCAGGACCAAATCTTAATAAGTTATATAAACAAATTACAAAACCTTATGAAAACCTAAGATGCAATAAAAAAAAGTTCTTTTATAAAGGCGAACACAAAGTACTAAAACAATATTTATAAGTATCAAAACACATGTGAATTCAAAAAACATTTATGAAAGTATTATTTTCTGAAAGGTTTGCCATGTGCAAAAATGATTTCATGTTCGTCCATTTTATTTCAAATATGTTTTTCAAGGTTTTCCCTTTCATTTCAAACATAACTTTCAAGGGTGTTAGATTTTTTTTTTAATTTAAAGGTGTCAAATCCTTTTCCTTCTAATTACATGATTTTTAAGAATGCTGGGTACCTTTATTGAACTTAAAGGTGTTACATCCTTTTAGTTTCAAAATGAAATATTTAAAGATGTCGGGCCTCTTTACTGGATTTTAAAGGTGTTAGATCCTTTTCCTTCCTACCTTCGTGATTTCCAAGGATGTTAATCCTTTTCATTTCAAACATTATTTTTCTTTACAAGCTTACAATACAAAGTTTTTTACATGAGTTTTTACCGTAAGTATTGTAAAGAGAAGACAATTATCATAATCTAATATGACCTTTTATTTTGAATACTTGATTAGTAAATTCATCAACTCATTTTATGGATATTGTGACTGCAATAGAAAGGATTGATCAAACACATTCATAACCGTGTTAAAAATATTTTTAAATACATTCTTTTCAATGTGTATGACATTAAGATTATGACAGAAATGATTAGTCTTCCAATAAGAAAACTCCTAGAAAAATACTTTACTTTACCAAATTATAGGATCACACCAAAACCAAAAAATATTTGCTTGCTGGTTACCAAATTATAGGATCACACCAAAACTAAAAAATATTTGCTTGCTGGTTTGAAAACTAAACACAACATCATCAGACTGCAACACCATGTCCTACAATTCTTCACCCCATGGTCTTGGTGATGTAACATCCATTTCAATTTTAGCAACAAAAAAATTCTTTATGTTCTTTCTATATTTGTGATCTAATGGCAAAAATCGAGAGTAACAATAAAAAAAGATGTTTTACCATTATTTGTTAATATAAAAGCCTTGTTATTTTCCATATGGTAGGGACACATTAACTTTCCATGCATGCTCTAACTAGAAACCATTTCATCTATAGAAAAATCATATATAGTTCATATCAAAGCTATCTTCACCTGAAAATTTTGTTTTCTTGAGACATTATAAATTAAAGTTCGGAATGACCACAACTGCTTCAACTCATCAATAAATGGTCAAAGATAAATATCTATATTTTAACCTGAACTGATAGGATTGGGTATGACCATAGATAAAAACGTGAACTTTGGCCTTATACACTTTCAGGGTGGCAAGTTGTAAACCATAAGTATCACCAGCTAACAAGAATAAGGACCAGAAAATGACCCAAATGTATTGAATGCATCTATATATAACCTAGATGTATTTTTTTTATTCCATTAAAAACTAAGGATACACCCAATTAAAATTTTTCCAGGTTTCATCATTGGAAGAGTGCACTAAACTCTATCTACCGCATCATGTGAATGATACCATATCTTTTGCTTAACAATCTTGGGAGATATGAATAACCTTTATCGTTTAGGAGTGATTGAGAAGTATCTAAGTTTTATATATACAATAAAAGTCATTTCTCTATCAGTTCTGAGTTTATACTGAGCATGCCCACGACTTTTACACTTGGTCAAATATGTGTTTTCAAGTTAGTATATCATACAAAAATTTACGTACATGTCAATTTTCTAGTATTCTAGGTTGAGGGGTTTCATCATAGATTTTGCAGCATAGAAATTCTCTTTAAGCTTATTCCCTTTAGGTAAAATGTTTCTTGCTCATTTAATAATTCTATCATAACCGGCCTCATTTAGCCCATGATCTGACTTGATGGTGAACATATATGCAACAAGCAATAATTTACTATGATTTGTGCACCCAATCCATAATGGTTCACCAAAATCTTTCATAAGATCAAAAAACTTGGTTGTGTCTATATTTAGTTCTTCATTTGCAATTGAACATTCATATGCATAACCCTAATTCATTTGCATTGCATCTATTATCATATTTTTAATATTGCCTCCACTAGTATTTCTCGGATTAGATAATGCATAATTAATAAAATCCATAACTTCATTACAATAATCCATCCTATATAACCCTTTGATTAGTACTTAAAACTGCATTTTTATCATGGTTTTATATCATCATTTTGCACTTGAAGTATCAATAACTCCTTAACTAAAATATGTTTTATAATAATGTATCTAATAATATAAGATACCTATAATTTGTGGTAAATGTCTATTTTTAATGCAGGCCTATCACATAAATGAAAGGATTGATTGATGACTTGAAGAACTTAAATTGCAAGGATAAAGAGATGGCCAAACTTAGAAAAGAGATGTCGGCGCAATCCAAACCGGAACACTGTTCGGTAATTGGGTCATATCTAGAGCTATATATCTCAGATTTAGGTCCAATTTATATGGATGGAAAGGTAAGACATAGGCCTACAACTTTCATATGGAGCCCAAGATCTAAAAAGGCCATTATCAAGTCCAAATTGTAGCAACAACAAAGAAGCCCGAATCTGTCTTCCAGCCCGAGCACTGTTCGGTATTTTGGCCATATCTGGAGTTCTAGAAGTCCAAATGAGCTGAATTTTTTACACAAGAAAGCTGAGACAATTGCCTACAACTTTCATGTTTGCAACTGGCTCCAATTTTGACGTTATCAATGACGTTTTGGGCAGACAAGAGAAGATAAGGATTGTCACCAAGTCAAAAGTTGGCCACCCACTTATCAATTAGTCATCAAATCAATAGTTCCCAATTTTGGCCTATAAAAGGAGGCATTTGCCATGCATTTAGGCATCTTGGTTTTCCAGATCAAGATCATGCTCTTCCTTTCTCTCTTTGTATTTTTTGTAATATTTATGCTTTGCTTTCATTAATATTAAGTTTATGCTTTTCATTTCCTTTCCTTTACTTAGTTAGCTTTTATGTTCTTATTTTGTTTATCTATTTTTCTTTCCTTCATTATGTCTAGCTAAGTTAATTATGTCAAGGTGAAAAGGTTACACTAATGGTGTAAGAATAAGTATAGTGTAAACTTAATATGGACTTTAATGTTTGATACTAACATGTTTTATATTTGTTATCTTGTTCAGTCTTTAATACTTTGCTTGTTAAATGACTAATCTTGATTTATGTTGTATAACACTTGGTACAACAAATGCTAGGCACTTTCATAACCCATACTGTATGGTATAACCGACACCTGAGCTATGAAAGGAACTTGATTTGTTGTTAACATAAGTTATAATCATGAATGCTTGACGAGATTTACAAGTATTAGCTTTAATTGAATAAGATGACTAATGTAATCATGTTAACAATATATAATCTGATTGGAACCTCCTTTGTGTGTGGTTTCCAATTCAATAATAAGAGTTTATACTATACTTGTTTGATATACCATTAGTGAAACCTCTAACCTTGACATTTGTTATTATTATTGTTTAATCCTTACATTAATATTTCATCTCTAAGTTCTCATCATCATCATCTTCTTCTTCTTCTCTTTCTTTATTATTATTATTATTATTATTATTATTATTATTATTATTACTACTACTACTACTACTACTACTAGTATTATTATTATTGTTATTATTATTATTATTATTATCGTTATTACTATTATTGTTGTTTATAATTTGTACAATTAACCTCCCTGTGGTTCGACCCCGGTCTTGCCGGGTTATTTATTACTTCGACACTCCTGCACTTGGGAGAAGACATCAATCTTTTAGTCGTGTCACCCTTAGAGTGAATCTCAATACATCCATTAATGATAATTCATTACTTATAACAAATATATATAGAACATTGATGACAACATGTATTAATTAATTATGTGAACTAAATAAATTAGCTAATATTGGTTTAGCTCAAACTTAATTGAATCTAATTTAATAGTACTCTTAAATCTTTATAAATTATCTATATAAATTCAAATTCCTACAAATTTACCAAAATTTTCAACTTAACGATACGATTAACAACATATAAAATGTGCATATTAAATAAGTCATTATTTATTTCATTACAAAACACCTAAGTTATAAAATCAAAATTAATTTTATCAAATTATGAACAAATATAATTTTTTTAAATCTCACACAAACTGTAACATGTACAAATCATACATTCATATAACAAATTTATATGGAAAAAATTTATAAAGCAAGTAAACACACAAACATACTACATATACTATAAAAAAAAATATGCAATAAAAATTATCATTTTAAAATTTTGTTTAAACAAAAAATAGATACTTTTGCTTACTTGATGTGGGAAACCATAAAAAAAAAAAATCAGAATAGTGATGTTGACAGACTAAGTGTTAGGGTGGGTAGATTTGTGGTGATGAGAAATTAATTCATAATAAAATAAGAGAAAGGGATCTACTATTTTTTCCACAGAAAATAGAGGAAGAAAAAGAAATAAAGGATGGGAGAAGGACATCGCTCACTCGATCATCACTTAAATATTACTGATGGATTCATGAATAAATATTGCTGACATGTTTATATATTTCATTGTTATTTTTTTATGTAAAGATAACACCTCATTGGATCTTTTTTTTTCACTATAATTCTGATAAAAAAATTTGCCAATATTTACCAAAAAATATAGCAAACTATTCTGTTGGTAAAGTTTATCGCAATCTACTAATGAAAATTTTTAAGTTGATATTTCCATTTGTATTTTTTAACTTCCTAATAATGGTGATGGTGAGGTAGCGATTGTGATGATAAGATGTTGATTGCGATGATGGTAAAAGAAGATATAATGATGGAGAATGACATCACGGCAAGATATATGAAGCTAATAGTTGAAATAGATGAATGATATTATAAGTGCATTATTATTTATAAAATATTTTATGAAATTTTATGAGTTAAAAATATTTTTTTAATAAATAAACTATGTTTGAATGTGAATTGTAAATTTTTTTAATTAATTAATTTTTTGTAAGATATTTTACTAGAAATAAACACAGAAAACTCTTTCTGAAATATTTTTTCCATAAACATTTTAAGAAGAAAAAAAAAGTTCGCACTCCTGATTCGCTCGCGGAAGGCTATCACAGCTAAAACAAACGTAATGTTGAGTGACGACTTCATGCTGCATGATGATCAGAAGGCTTGTTCTTTGGGCATTATTATCCTTATACAGATCAATGAAATATTATTTAAAATAGATAATAACCCAATTGCTAATCTTTGTGCCTTTCAATCACACCCTTATCCACGGCTCTATACACAGATCACAGGTTGAAAAATTCAGACCACTTCTTGATGAGGGTCAGGTTTATGTAATAAAATAAATTAATTAAATGTTGTCAATTAGAAACAATGCTAAGTATAGACATCTCTCAAACAACCTTAAAGTAATTGTTTTTGGCGTTGACAAGGTTCCAACTGCTCCATGAAATTTTGGATTAAATATATACCAATGTTAAGGTTTGAGTTCCAGGATGATCCTACTCTTTTTTTTTTATTATTTATGTAGGGTGTTCGGACCAGCTTATACACAGCACGACTAATCTCCATGACCCACTGAACATCCTACAAGCCCAGTAAATAGGATAATCCTACTCTTGCAGCTAGATGTGATAAAACTACTTGCTAATAGATAATTTTGAAATTGCAGTCACGTAAGATTTTATAAAATTTAATGTCAACCTTGCTCTCTTGTGGTTCTTCCTTCCTCTGACACAGATACATTGGAATTGTGACAGTTCGTGGGAGTATTGAAGAATTGAACAGGAGTAATTGAACTCATACCTCAGGTATATACAAGTTCACAAAACGCTTGTTTCAACATGAGATTTTTCAATGGTCATTCAGCTTTTAATTTCCCATTAGCATGGCTGCTAAAAAATAATATAAATTATATTTTAAAATTTTATTTAATTATTTAAATTTTTGAATAATATACTTTTTTGATAATAACAAGATTTTTATGTATTAAGTAATCACGAATTTGAATCTTATTATTCTAATTTTATTTGATAAAATTAATAGCATAAAATGATGTGAGTTTATATAATTTTTAAGTTTAAAAAATCTTCATTTAAGAAAATATATTAAAATATAAAATAAATTTACCTTAAATGTTATTTAATTAAAATATAAAATAAATTTATCTTAAATCTTATTTAATAAGTTAAATTTTTAAATAAAATTATTATACAAATTTTTTTTTTAAATAGCCAAATATAAATCCAATCTCGAGCCCTACCTCAAGTCATTCGGTATGGAATGGACCCTTCTAAGTACTTTCGAGTCACTTGATTCCAATCCAAATGGTCTTCAATCACTTAGGCTCAACTCTTCACCCAATTTGGTTACAGTATCATAAAATCTAAAACCGAAATAATAGATGCAATGAATAATGTAATTCTATCACTTCCTATATTTAGAATAATACTATGTACATTTTTTTCGTTAAAGTTTCTTATTTAAGTTAACATTGAGTGTGAAATCAGGTGGCCAAATGTCATCATGGCATTAGCTACTATTTGTTGACTAACGGACCACAGGTCAATCTACTACAAAACAAAGACAAAGACGAGGCTTTAAAATAACCAAAATCTAGAGTTTAATGGTTCAATATTTTGACCAAATTGATTAAGAGGATACTCAAAGATTTTAAGCATACTGTTTATGTGAAATTAGGACACACGTATCAGGTCATTAATTGATCAATCAGTCATCCTGTCGAGCTAGCGAATGTTGGCGATGAACAAAGACAAAATCCTAGCTAAAAACTTTTTTATGATAATAATTTTAATCCAGGTACAGTATCAACAGTTTATTGGTGATTCATATTTCTTAATGAGCAAGGTATGCAATGCTGCCTCGAAAAAGCCAAGGATAGAAGATTAGCATGGAAGGAACCTCGTATTCTTTATTCTTACAGAGGCTAGCGAGCTACACTGTTCTTCAGTACAGACAGGTAAGTGTACACTACTGTTGATGACAATGTCTACACCAACATCTGACTGACATGTATACGTTTAAGGATAATCTTTGCATAAACTACTATGATCAGATTTCTTGCCTGCCCATGAAGCAATCAACCAATATGAAACGAACAAAAAATTGCTATCAAAATCATACTCGCTAACCCGGCAAGTCCTACGGAAAGAGAAGAATCAGTACAGCCATGTTTACAATTTCTAATCGATGCCTTAATTAATGAATTGACCTGTCAATTTGAGTAACTATGTTTTCCCCTCAAAGAGACAACAAATTAAAGGAAATCCATCCATTCTAACTAACTAGCGCCCCTGTTAGGCCTGTCAATTGTTTTTGTCGCTTGGCTGATCCCATTTTTCTTCCGAGATGGAAGGGAAAATAAGCTCCATGCTGTTGGTGCTACTACTGCCAGAATTAAACATGGCATCAGCCATATCTGTTACAGGGTAATCAGCTTCTTTACCATATCGACCAGTAGTGGAGGGACCAGCCGCACAGCCACCACTACCTGCAGCCATGCTGCTGCTGCTAGTGCTGCCAGCACCACCTCCAGGACCCAGACGAAATTCCACCCATCTGCCTAGAGAAGTTGCTGCGGATGGTGGCTGACCAATCATAGTTTGGGCCATCTCTTGAGTAATTCCCGGTGCTGGTGGTGGAGCTGATGGTGCAGTGGCAGACATGTGGCAAGTGTGCTCGCCACGGTATACTACTTCAAGTCTGAAGGGATCGTCATCAAGTCGCTGAACTTGTTTCTTGGCTGGGCAATGGTACAAGTTTTGATTGGTACACCTGTAGTAGGCCCTGAAAGAGACAACAGATTATAGAGTTAAAATAAAGAACATACGTCAATGGCATAAGTAATCCTAAACAAGATGATTTTAATCAACTTGGTCAATTTGATTTTTCTAAATCTCACTCTCAAGTCTATTCATGCCATGGCATGGAAAATGATATGCTTGGGGAGTTTTCTAAGCGCGAGACCATTTCCCAGTAAGCAGTCAATGACTCAAATCTTTTAGTTGGTTGTGTACCAAGTCATTGTCTACCGAAAGAAAGGTAAAACCTAGCATGAAGAAAACGCAAGTTTAATAGTATCTTATGAAAAGACTTTCAATGCCTAAGAAGAGCAGCATACATATCTTAATATTCTATGATTTGAATGTGTCATATAAGATATATATATTTTCTAGAAAATCTAAAAGAATAATATTTCCTCTCAGCCATTCACATTGTAATTACCTCGGAAACCTTGATCCCAGAATCTCTTTCTGCCCATATTTCCTCCAAGAGAAACCATCTTCCGGTGGGATTTCAGTATTGCCGAACTGTTGAGCGGGTACCCTCACCGTCCGTTTCTCGGCATCATCATTCCTACACGTTTAGAATTCATAGCAAGATAGCCATTAGCCTAATAAAACGAATTCGTACTTGTCAATCATGACCCGCTTAAGCTTGATCTCCTTTATCAAGATAGGTTCTAGTTTCATGATTCCAAAACGGAATACAAATATATAGTGTATATGGTATGCATGAATATACATACCTGAGTCTGTATATTCAACATTTTCATTGAAAACAATATGTATGGTGCGAACAATGCTACCGACCCTCTCTTGCAGGGAAAAGGGTTAAATGGGCTTTGCTTTTACGATTCACTTTCCATACAATTTCCTTTCGGCAATTGGCGTGGGAGTTGTAAAACACATTGAACTACGTTTAATTGGTTCACATGGATGATTCCGAAGTAAAACACAAGTAATCTATATATATATTACGTACAGGAAAATGTTACAGTGACTGAAGTTTTGATGATATGCCAAAATCAAAATGAACACAAGCATTGAATTCTCTCACCTTATTCGCGGTCTTTTTGAGGATGATGAAGAACCTCTGCCAGAATCTGATGCATCCACTGCCTGGACATCTGATCTGCTACCTGATTCAATAGCTAGACCTCCTGATCCCACCTGTATTCCTCCACCTATCTTACTCTCAGTCAATCCCAAGGCACTCCTCTCAGCCATAACGCCTTGCGTTTGATGAAACAACGTCCCCATGGCCGATGTGCAACTAGTCCCTCGCCATTCCTGTAAGATTGGATCGATATTCTGCTGTTGCTGTGAGTCCTGTGGCTCACGAAACAACATAGGATGAGGGTATAAAGTGGTGCCTAGTTGATGAACATGTAGCCTCTCCCTGGCATTAGCGAAAACCCTAATGATTTCCTCACACAACCTGGACAGAGTTTCTGGTTGGCTGGCTGAGTTTGCTAGGTTCGATTCAAGGTCTTTAGCTAGCTTGCACCCATGAAGAATAAGAGAGATGGTGTCATCCATGGTTTCCTGTTGTTTTCTAGTGCTTTTTTGGATGATCTTTGATGGGAACATAGAAGAAATTTAAATGGGGGCAATAATGGAGCTTTTCGGTGAGCTTTCTGTGTTAGTGCTTCGGGACTTCATCTTAGAGAAAAAGTGGGTAATTATTCAAAGTATTGATGTATCTATGACACGGTACAAAGAGGAAATTAGAGCTTGGAAAATATGACCAAGTCACGGTCTCCTTAGCATGCACTTCGAACCTTTTAGTGAGTTTAGACGAGGACCACGCCCCCATTGAAACCCACGTTTTGGACCTTGAAGAACTTTCCTTGTGTAGCCTTGAAATCCCTTCCCGTCTTCTGTCACCGATCAATCATTAATTAAGATCCGTGCTAAACTTTGAAATAGTAAAAATATGCGTTCCTACAGGAATTCTTAGGCAAATAAAGAGCACGTAATTAATTACGGAATTGTCAACGACTAACGACCCATCCTTTACATCAATAGTGACCCCTTTTTATTTTAAATAAAGAAAATCCAATTTGTAACTTCTTATGCACTCGAACTAACAACAGGTAATCCAACAGGTAATCTTTTAAATTAATTACGGAACATGCACTCTCTCTCAATATAGGCTTGGTGACCGTAAGGCCAGCTCACAGAGGAGGTGTCTCTTCTAAGCAGAATGCATGCATTAAGAAGTTTATTATTCGGTGAAAGCCTGACCACAACATAAGTTTATTATTTGATGGAAGCCTTCACAATATGTAAGTTTATTTTTTTATATATAATAAAAAAATAAACAACAATAAATAATTTTTGAATAATTAATCTTTATGAGTGAATAAAATCTCAAGTTTACAAATATAAAGGTTGCTCGCATGATAACATTACCAACGAAATTATCGATGAAAGTTTCTTTATTTTGTTGAATAAGGTTTTCAAAAATCTTGAATGGAATGCTATAATTGATGTGTGGATAAAAATGTTAAAGGTTGGTATATATAATATAATAAATAATTTTTTAAAATATTTAATTCGGTTAGTTTATTAATTTCAATAAGCTAATTATTTTATAAAATTAATATGTAAGGAAAACTTTCACTAGGAGGAGGTTGACAACGTTGTTACCAAAAGAGTTTGGAAGAATCACGGTACTATCAGATATGATTGAATTCAAAATGTGATGCTTTTTTTTAATGTTGAAATTTTATTTTTTATAATATTAATTGATAATTTTTTTCTACGAACCAAGTTGCATGATTTTTGGTACAAGACCTAAAAAATCAAAGAAATATACAAAAGAAAGACATTTTCTAGGTTGGGAAGACATAGTTGTGTTGAGGGATTTCAGACCTTCGCACATCTCAAAAGCTATTTATAATGCTTATATCCAACACGTAATGTCTAAGCATTTCATATAGTGGTCACAGTTCAGCATGAAGAACCAGACCAAGGAGATTCATGATTTCATTATCATGCACACCAACGAATCATTTCCATTCGTTTCACATGTTATTTGTTTCACATGCAAAATGAATGGTAATATTCTATTTTATAAGATAATTTTTTTAATTGTTGTATTATATGAAAATGTTTAACTAACAATAGTTTTCTTTTTGCAGGTTACGATGCTTGAATGCAATCCATGACTGATAAAAAGCTTTTTATTAAAATCCAATGCGAAATGAAAACCGTAGGAAAGAGATGCAACAACTTGTACATAACCAAACTTAGAAGCTCTTGGTATGTTGGATTTCAACATTTTTTTTTCTTAAATTATTATTTTTTTAAAAATTTACTAACTTGTTTTTTTTTTGGAAAAATATTACATCCAATTGTAATAGAGATATGTGGATGATCTTTTGACCTATCTAGAACTCAATTTCAATTTATGGTTGGAGGCTAGGTCGTCTAGTAAACCTGATAAAAATGATATTTCTAACATATAGCCAAGGATACATGGATGGGCCATAATGTATCTACTATTGATTCCTCACAATCGGGATCAAGCTAGCAATCTTCAAATATCCAGACAATTATACAAGAATAAATTCAAGCTCAGTTGACCTAGTTTATGCTGAGACAGCCCAATTTAAGTCTGATATGATTGAATTGAGGGATAAAGGGAATATCCTCGAGTGGTTGTTAGCAACCCTCACTAGTACATATGGTCAACCTCATCGCCCTTCTGATTCTAGTGAAGATTCGTCTTCGCCTTCGTCTCCTCCTTCAACTTCTATCATAAACATGACATAAAAGAGTGTCATACACTCAAATAAGATACAGAAATATTGATTTTTAAAGGGTATCTTTAATAATTTATGAATGAGTAAATATAATATGAATAATTAGGAAACAATTCTCATGATATACTACCTCATATAAGATAAATCTTAAAAGTCATGTCTCCATTATCTTTTGATTTTTTTTTAAAAAAAATATTGGATCTATATATCTTCAAACATGTAATGTCTCCTTGAAATTCCTACGACAAAATCTCTATTATATCTTCAAGTCCTTATGACCACTTGTGTCCAGGACATTATGACCAATTATCTCCAAGTTTGTGACCACTTGTCTTTAAAATTAAAAAAAAAATAGAAAACATTCAAAACATGCTAATAAAAACAACTTTTTTATACATACACAAATATAAAATTGTACACTATAAATATTTTCTCTCCCTCTTTAACTATTTAAAATATTTCAAACATGTAAATTTACTATACTTGAATGATAAAAAAAAAAAAAAGAAGGTTAATCTTAGACTTACCCAACCAAACTATATATTGTAGTTCAGTTAGGCACAACCTGGCCACAATAAAAATGACATCTTTAGTAATATATATCTAATTATACAACTTATAACTTCAATATCATTTTTTATGGTAAGTTGTTCTAGATATTTTTTAAGATGAGCTATATATTCTCAGATTTAATAATAAAAAGAAAATGGGGATTCATCTCAACAACCTAGAAAGAACACACAGAGCTTCTCTACACACAATTAAACATTATTTTTTAAACTCTTGATTTTTTATATATTTTTTACTTAATTAATCAAATTCTAGTACTAATTTAAGTATTGGAGTATCATTTGTTCTACAAGAATGTTGTTTTTATAAAAACAACTTGGATCCAAAACTCGACCAAGAAAAAAATATTTTTATGTGAAGTTTTTATCAAGAATGCAATGCAAATAAATTATCTAGTAAAAACTAGTAACCAAAAGCTATCATGACAAGAAAAGCTCTTGAACAGCAAACATGCTTCCACCAAAGCAAGTAGCAATGCCTTTTTTTCTGAAACAGTTTTCCTCTGTATCAACCAGATTTTGTTTTTCATTCCTTGAAATAACTTAATAAAAAAGCCAAAACACTAAGCAATAGCTAAGTTTTTTAAATAGTAAATTTAAATTGTGGCTATAATATTATTATTATTTTAAAAAAAAACCCGAAGCGGGAGCACAGTTGTGCCCTGCGTGATGACGGGTCGTGGCCGCCAATGGCCCTTAACTCCTGGAAGGACGAACGTCCATGTAGGCAAACGAGGGTCAAGCCACCGTTTGGGTTTTCTTAATTCGGAGGTAGCTTTGTGGAGGAGGTTTCTAATCTTCCTCCTCCAGATTCTCCGTAATCATTGGCGCTGCAAAGCAAGACTTCATGACTACGGTCTCTGCCCTCCCTTCATTGGCCAGAAGCCTGTTCCCTTTATTCGGATACAGTGTAATAATAATTATTTTTTAAAATATTTTTATTTAAATATATATTAAAATTATTTTTTTAATTTTTAAAAATTATTTTTAAGATTAACGTGTTAAAATATTAAAAAATATCAATATTTTTAATTTTTAAAAAATATTTTTAAAATATAAAAATCAAGATGTTAACCATTTAAAAACATTTAAAGGAGGAAAACTCTTGAATTGATTTTCTCTCTACAAATTGTAAAAATTACAGCATTGAGTGTCTGTCTGCCTTTTCTAATTCTTTTTAATTATTAGCTTCAACCATAACAAAAACTCGAAATTTTGTGGCAATTAATGCGTATACATTTTGAATTTACTATTCAGGAATATATGTGACTTTTCTAGTGTGTATACACTTGTTTTTAAAACAGTAAAATAACTTAATTGTTTTTTTATTTAAAATTTTTAAGTTGTTGATTGAGATGATTTAATTTTTTTTATTTTTAAATACAGTGAAAGGATATCTTTTCCTTTGAAATAAAAAATAAAAAGTAAAATATTAATTTAAGGGCTTTTTTATTTTTTCATATAGGTTTTTTTATTAATTCTAGAACAATAGGGTAATTTAATTATTTTAAATTAATTAATTATTATAAATTAATTAATTAATATTATATCTTAAAAAATTACATGTAACCATAGTTTTTAGACCTGGTCCGGTTTAAGATTCAAATTCCAAATTTTGATAAGATCTTATTAGGTTAATCGGATTCTATTAGATTTTTTTAAAAAAAAATTTAACCTGATTCAGTTTCCATAATAAATTAATTAAATCTTAAATCGATTTATCAAATTACATCGGATTTTTTAACTATGATGTTCACATATCATAACACAGTTGGCACTATTCCTTCTAAGCGGCACATTCTTTGTCGGGTAAACTTACCTTTTATCGATTTGAAAACATTTGGAAATAGGTTTTTTTTATTAAAAAAAGATGATGATGTTCTCTCTCTGTTCAAATTGTAAAAATGTCAGCATTGATATGCAAAATAAATAATAATTTAAGGATATAATAGATCAAATTACTTATTTTTATTTTACCAGAACTCCAATAGTTTTACTATATATAAATTGATGTATTAATTATGAGCTTCAACTGAGACCCCAAAACCATATAAAGAATAAATGCATAAAGCTCGGGAATATTAATCTGCTGTTACAATGCACCAATATTGTAATTAAATCAAATCATCATAAAAATTAAAAAGATATTAATTTATTGTATTTTTGTTATACTATAATAATTACTAGTTAATTTGCTAAAGACTCCTGTTCTGTTTTGCATAGGAATTCATTGATAATTGCTATATGATTCTTAACCTGTTGATTGATAGGTGGTGGTTTATTATTTGTTTAGTAATGTAGCTGTGATTATTTTTTAAAATATTTTTTATTTAAAAATTATTTTTAATATCAATATATTAAAATAATCTAAAAAAATTAAAAAGTATTAATTTGAAACAAAAAAAATTAAAAATTTTAATTTTTTTTAAAATATTTTTAAAATACAAAAATAAATATGATAATTTTTTATTTTTCTTCACTGATTTATAAAATAAAAACTATTATTCTTAACTAAATGATGTGTAATTGTTTTTTTTTTATCTTTGTATAAACACATTCCAAATTATTTTCTATTTTTTTTGTAATTTCACAATTTTTTAATATTTAAGAAATTTAAAAAATACTTCTTGTTCTCGAGAATCTATAAAATCATTTCTGCAAATACATTGAGTTTTTGTTATAATTTCTGAAAAGTTTCAATTAAAAAAAAACGAATATCTTTTCTAACTTTTTAAAAGGTACTTTAAATAAAAAAGTGGGTAGAATTTTTGCTCAAAATATAATAATTCAAGGATAAAGTTGGAAAATTGATACTTACATGTTACAACTCCAATAATTGAAGTATAACAACTATCATTAAACTGTATGAAGAGGATAGTCCAAAACGACATGAAATTTGCTTTAACATGGGACCTTGCCGGAATTATAGTCGCTCAAGAAAAGCTTCAAAGCTTCGAGAATGTTTGAAAATACGGTTAATATGTGTTTTAAAAAAAAAATTAAAAAATTATTCAAAATTAAATTATTTTATATTTTTAATATTTTTAATATGTTAATTTTAAAAAATAAAAAACTATCCTTTTAATTTTTTCTTCAGATGTTCTTCGGTCTTGCTGCTTGCAAAGAATTATAATAGAGAAACATAGATGATTTATATTGTGCTGATCTGTACCCTTTTTTTTATATTCTTTTTTTCTTCCATCGGCTACGGTTTTGTTTTCCTGGAGATTTAAAAAACAAAAGGCCAATAACAATACAAACCCAAAATCTAAGCCCACACCTAAGCCCACACTAGCCCAGACCAGTCCAGCCCAAAATTTGATGTGGTTGGAGCACAAGCCCAATTAATCAAAATGACCAGTTTAAATTAATTTTCTTGGTGTAGTTATCTCCGGTTCATTCCATTTTGTGTATTTTATTTTACTAGCCGTGGAAACCATGCCTTTCCGCTGGCCGCTTAATTTTTTTTTTTTATTATTATTATTATAAGAAAATGATATTCATTCAACACAAGGGTGTTATAAAGAAGGGGGAGAAAATCTGCTTTGTGGGTCATATACCTAATTAAGCTAAATATATTTATTAATTTTAATAAAATGATTAAAAAAGCTAAAAAGGAAAAAAAAAGCCAATGACTATAATGCGAGGATAATCTAAAAAAAAAAAAAAACATGGTGGCTAAATTATAAGCAAAGTACACACGGAATGATGCAATTGTAGGGAAGAAAACAAGAGGCTTGGCGTGCTCATGGTGCTCCATGCTTGCCCATTTAAAAAGAGATTTGTTCAATTGCCAATCTTTTTTTGGACGAAGATGAAAAAAACTATTACGTACAACTAAGTAAATACAAGTTAATATATAAAATAAGTAACCTTAAATATGAGATGTTGACAAACCTGTATAAAAAACTAATGAAGTTAAATTCTCGGTAATATAATGATAAATAATAAAATAAATAATTACAAATAATACATGAAAAAACCTATATTAATTTTTAAAATATATTACTTAGTTTATAATATCAAAATCATCTCATGAAAAACAAATATAAAAAAATAATGAAACTAAATCCTCACTATAAAAAAAATGTTAAGAGATAAAGTTAAGAAAAAAAATAAAAAATAAAAAATCAAAGGAATGAAGTTAAATTGTAAAATAAAATATTGAGGGTAAAATAAAAAAATAAAAAAAAAAAGATTGAGGATAAAATAAAAAAAGAAACTAAAACAATGAGAAAAAAATAAAAAATAAAAAAATTAAATCAAATATAAGAGATGCAATTAAAAAAAAAGATTCAAAATAAAATAAAAATAATTGACAATCGAGAAAATAAAAACCAAATTGGGAGATAAAATAGACTCAAATAATCAAATTATAAAAAAAAAATTAACTGAAAACAGATTAAAAAGAAAATAAAAAAAATTAAAATAATAAGGGTTAAATTCTAAAAAATTGAATTGTATCAAATATGAGAAATGTAATAGAAAAAAATAATTTAAAATAAAAAAAAATCAAAATAATTAATAATCAAGATAATAAAAAAAAAAAGATAAAATGGACTCCAATGATTAAATTAAAGTTTGAAAAAATAAAAATAAAAATAAAAAAGTCAATAAAAAATTAACCATAGCTCGAGTATCAACACGAGCCAAATTATTATAAAAGTAAATGACTAATATTTTATGAAACCATCGTAAAAGGTGAGGTACAATCATTGTAATGCATTTTTTTCGCCGATCAAATGATATAAAGAAAAAGGATGCATCTCTGTGTTAATCCAACGAGCCTAACTTTTAATTTTAATAATATAACAAAAACTATATAAAAATGCAAAAATAATCTTAAATAAAGCTAAAAAAATATTATAAAGGGAAATTAATTATTTTCACTGTACATTAAAAAATCCAAAAATTCTTTGGAATGATTATATTGAAACTTTATTTTTAAGGCTAAATCAATCATTACACTATATAAAAAAAGTAATTAATCAAAATACCCCAATAAATTTTAAAAATACTATTTTTTTATATGACTAAGCTTTATAAATAAATAAAATAAAAAATGAAATGATAATTTTATTATAACAATTAACATAAATTATGTCTATATTGTTATTTAAAAAAAAAACATTTTGCCGATGCCACCCCCACCCCTCCCCACCCAGCTCTTCTGTTACGCAGAGAAACAGAAACAGAAAGTAAAAGAAGTCTCTCTCTCTCTCTCGCTCTCGCTTCCCCCCCTCTCTATCTGTGATTTGTTTAGAAATAGATCTCTCGAGCCCTTGAGCCCAGTGTCTGGGTTAATTATAATGCTGAGATTTTTAAAAGGAGTGGTAGGTGGTGCATCTGGTACTGGACTTAAAGATCTCCCTTACAATATCGGCGATCCTTATCCTTCCGCTTGGGGCTCCTGGACTCACCATCGCGGCACCTCCTCCAAGGTGATAGTCTCTCACCCTTTACTCTTCTCCTTTTCCCTTTATTTATATGTCACTTATGATGCTTAATTGCAGTCGGTTTTGATTTGATGTTCAGGATGATGATGGATCTCCGGTGTCCATCTTTTCTTTTTCTGCAAGTAACGCACAGGATGCCCATTTAGCTGCTGCTCGTAATGGTGTCAAGCGTCTTCGTACTGTCAGTTTTCCTTTTCTCTTTTTATTTGCTATAAAATTGATTTCATTTCTGCCTTTATTAATTCTGTCTAGCGTTTGTATACTGTCCGGGATAGAAGAGACAAAGGCAATGAAGATTTCTTGTTTTTGAAGGACAAAAATTCAATCCAAAACTGTACCTGAAACCGATTTACTTTTATTTTTCACATTTTTGTGTTTATGTTTCTCCTGTTAGGAGACAATAACCAAATGCAGCCTAAAACTAGGTATTTTTTAGGCTGCTTCTTAAAATTATCCGATTCAAAGCTTTCGTTTTATGATACATATTAATTTCATCCTTGCTTCCTTGTGATCTATAATTTATGATAAGGGTTTAACTTTTTAAGGCTTCTTTTTATCCTCCTGCAAACTGCAATGAAATTAGGTGTTTACAGTCTTTGACCTGCTTAAAGCTCTCGTAATGTTGTCATAAGGGCTTTTTTTATCCTTTATTGTTAAATTTACGTATTCAAACCATTGCCCCACTCGTATTGAAGCTTCTGTTCTTTCTTTCCAGGTCAGACATCCAAATATTCTGTCATTTCTTCACAGTACTGAAGTTGAAAGTGTTGAAGGTTCTAGCTCGAGAATTACTATTTATATAGTAACTGAGCCTGTTATGCCGCTATCTGAGAAGATTAAGGAACTAGGTTTAGAAGGCACACAGAGGTTTGACTGCTCTAATCTGCTGGAGTTGTTTTCTTATTTTGCCTATTCCAATTCCAGCAGCCCTTTATATATTAAACAATTCCCAACACAAGCTTTTTCTCTCCTTTTCATGATAATATATTTTCTTTTGACATCGAGAGAGGGTGCGTGTGCTTGAGGTACTTAGTCATGGTCAACACCCAGTGGCTCACGGTCATCAAAGGCGCTGCCAAAAGAACCAATTATGGTCTATCAGTATTATTCTTTAATGACCTTCTCTTCATCATCTAAACAAATTATGTATAAAAAAAAGTTAATAACATTATCATTTTATCCTATTTTAAAAACACACAGTCTAGGCACAGCTTCAGGATCATTTTGTTTTAGCTGGATGTTGACAATCTCCCGTAATTCCTTGCTCTCATTCTGTGATGTTCTCTACATAAGATGACACGCTCAATACATAAAATGGTGACACTTGTTGAAAACGACAATTAGAAATTGAACTCCTCTCAATCAAACTAAGCCTTATCCAAGAGTGTTTTGGCCAGTTTCCTCCACCTTTTTCCTTTCTGAGGCTATCTTTCACTTTTAATTACCTTTCAATTAATGGGGTTCCTTAAATTTTTTCTCATAATTCCTTTTATGGCAGGGATGAGTATTACGCTTGGGGGCTGAACCAGATAGCTAAAGCTGTGAGCTTTTTGAATAATGATTGTAAACTTGTAAGCATTTTCATCTCTACAAGTGATCAGAAAAAAATCATTAACTTTTGCCAAAGCTTTATTCTTCTTTGTTTGCATCACTTTATGACTAGCTTTGACCATGGCAGGTTCACGGTAATGTTTGTTTGGCCAGTGTCGTTGTCACACCAACTTTAGACTGGAAGTTGCATGCTTTTGATGTTCTATCCGAGTTTGACGGAAACAATGGGAATGCAACAGGACCAATGCTGGTAATTCAAGTGTCTGGAAGTGAGCAATTGATGGAAGTCTCATGTTACTCCTATATCAGGCTTATATTGTACTATATTCCTAAATGTTCAAAATTGAGCAGCATTTGCGAGTAGGAATACTCTGATTGCTTCTTGAGAACTGCTTTGAGATTTTTGTTCCTTGTCAACTGATTTACATTGACTAATAAACTTCTTTTCTTCAGGAAAGAGTTTTGATTAATTTAGATTAAGGCTTATGCAGCCTGTTCCTGTTTTGTTCTTTGTAACCTCATGTTTTCAATGATAAAAATGTCTTACTTTATTCTGATGCTATAAATTTTCAGCACATTCTTCCATTACTCAACTATAGAATTCTTTATGGTGGTGGATGGTAGAGTAGGAATTACCAAGGCTGATATCCTTTCTGTTTATCATAGTTTAACGTGGATTTGTTTTAAAGACGAGCAATGGTTATAGCTGGCTGGGTTTAACATACTATTTATGCTTGTTTTTCTTTTCTTTTCATCAGCAATATGAATGGCTTATTGGATCACAATATAAACCAATAGAGTTGGCCAAGTCTGATTGGGTGGCAATCAGAAAATCTCCTCCTTGGGCCATTGATTCTTGGGGCTTGGGTAAGTCTCTTTTGCTCCATTTGTTGATTTGTTGCTTATTTAATATGTTGGCTTAGCTTTATACTTAATGACATTCATCAACAAAAAGCTGTGTTGGGCATGCTTATACTGATTTGTTCAATTAACTAGAACCCAGCCTTTCAATGGGACAAGATAATACATCTTCATTTTATTTTCCTTGTAGATCCTTTTTAGGAGATTATGCGAATATGATGCTGGTTCTATAGACTCATCTCCATGATTGTCACATGGGCACCATATTGCATTTTTTTAAAACACATGATCTAAGATGCATATATGTTCACTTAAAACAATTTGTTTTTTTAGAGAAACATGATCATTTCTACAGGAATAACAAACTTGTTGCTACTCTATTATTCAAGTGTTTCTATTGGTCTATTCACTTTGCCAATGGACATGGGGATTGCCTCTCAACCCATATTACAAACAGAATGACTTTTGAAGCTCTCTGTTCTTTGAGGCCAAGACATGCTCTTCAATAAAACCCCTGAAATTTCTTTAGTCATCTTTTAAAAATCTTTTGATCCTTTTTCAAATGTTACTGTAGTTGATCCATGATAACTGTTGAAGCCCATTGCTATTTACCCACATTCCTAGCCACTTGTATTTCAGTGCCCCTTAGCTGTACTCTTATGTTCTGCTACGTAGTCCACATTATTCCGAGGATTTCCTCACTTTCCCCTTTAGTCTTCTTAAACAGCCCTCCCTTCATTACATATGCTCTATCTTTCCTCACACCTTTAGATTATTAGATCCCCAGACAATCATTCTGCATTGTTTGCTTTGTGCTTTGGGATCAATTTTAGTATGAGAAAATGTTCCAAGTTTTCTTACAATTAGCTCTTTATCTATCATCATTATGCACCGTGCATTGCAACTCTTGTAAACAAAGTTGGTTAAATTTGCATGTGGCGAGGCAAAGAAATGCAGGGGAAAAAATAATCTCTAGCTATTTTTATTTTCTTCCATGCAAGTTTATGCACACAATCTGATTGTTTTCCTTTTCCTTCTGTTTTTAATTGATTAGGATGTCTTATATATGAACTATTTACTGGTATGAAGTTGGGGAAAACAGAAGAGCTGCGTAACACTGCTTCCATTCCAAAGGTTTGCCTTCAGGAATTTATTCGCATATATTAGTAATAATGATAGTGTTAGATACTGTTTCATGGCTTCTTTCTGTGTTTTATTATGTCCTTGATGATTCCTTTGATTTCAACTCATGATTTATTTTCATTTGCATCTACTTCTTCCCCAGTCTTTACTTCAGGATTATCAGCGCCTATTGAGTTCTATGCCTTCTCGCAGGATGAACACAGCAAAGCTTCTTGAAAATAGTGGTGAGTTCTTATTAGGAGTTGATTGCAGTTTATATTCTTGGAGGAACTTTCTAGTCCTACTAGCAGCATGTCTGGCATCAGATCCATGTTAAAATTCAACTGAACTGAAGTTATTTTTGCTAAACATACTTATTTTGTATAAATTTGTAAGGATAAGAATTCGATGAGGTAGAGCTTGTTAATTGAGGGAGAAAAAAATTGATGAAATTCCTATTTTATCCATCTCAAAATGCTGCATTCATAAAATTTTAAGGATAATTTTGGCTTTTAAGAAATGTGGCCACCCAACAATATAGGGACAAGTAATTGTGCTAATCACATTTCTTTTACCTCCCTTCTTTATTTACCTGATTATGTTCATAAGCTTTAGGGGATTTTGATTTTCCAGAACTGGGTCCCTGCACCAACTGAATTCTTGAGCAAATCTGACCCTTTTACACAGGTTTGAATGTGCAAAAAAATCATGGCTTTTAGAAGCCATTTCTGTTCATTTTAAAAAAAAATTATAACAAAAAATGAATATTGAGTAAAAGTGATGAATTCACCACAATCATTTACTTTCCAAACAGCCTCTATAGAATGAGTTTAGGGGTTTTTCTGCACTGATTAGTCTAGTCTAGTTACTGTAGCTATCTTAACCAATTAAAGGTCAAATTTTCTCTAGTTATATTAACATCAACAGGTGTGTGCAGTTGCAGAAGAGAGGTAGAAAATGTTAAGCTGACTTATATTGTCCTCTTTTCAAACAGAAAGTAAATTGAAGAAGACTTCACTCAAATCTATAATTGCACTAAAATGATTGGGTAACCGATGGACAAACATAGGTTAGGCTGACCAGAGTGTTTGAGTTCTCTGGCTATGTCTCTAAGGTATTGTAGTCAGTGGCTTGTCGTCATTTGGAGAGAATTGAGGTGCATTACCAGATCTGGCCACCTGTGCAGGCTTAAAGGAGAAAGTAGGAGTTAAATCTGATTTTGGAAATTCTTATGAATGGAATAGTGAAAGCTGACTTTCATGTTTTTAATAGTTCTTCATATACATATTATAGGAAAATGCTATTATATTCGTGCCTTAAGTTAGATCTCCATGCTCAATTAGACTGCATGAGTTCAGATACTTTCTCCTGGTTGTTTTTCTTCTGTAGTTTCTGCTTTGTGTTTTGTTTCCCATTGTTTCCTTAACTTCTAAATTTGCTTAGCTTTCCATTGTACCTTACTAAATTTTTTAAAAATTGGATTTTGCAGAATACTTCCAGAATAAGTTGGTGGACACCATACATTTTATGGAAATTCTTACTTTGAAAGACAGTGTTGAGAAGGACACCTTCTTCCGCAAACTTCCAAATTTAGCAGAGCAACTTCCTCGCCAAATTGTACTGAAAAAGGTGGGAAATTCAGATTCTAATGTGTATGTCAACATGAATTCTATACTATATACATTTTTTCCTTTTTTGATTTTGGTCTTGGTTTCTGCAGTTACTTCCTTTATTAGCTTCTGCCCTTGAATTTGGTTCTGCTGCTGCCCCTGCTTTGACTGCATTGTTGAAAATGGGTTCTTGGCTTTCAGCTGAAGAATTCAGTGTCAAGGTCTTTTTCCTTGCCTCTTTTTACATTATCTTTTTTTTATGCATCATAGGTTGGTTTAAAGACTTTTATAACGCTTCTCTTGAAGTGCCATGATGTTGTCACCATTTGCGTAGTGTTGTCATGTCATAGAGGTGAGTTCCAATTTTTTTTTTCAGGTGTTACCGACTATTGTGAAACTTTTTTCCTCCAATGATCGTGCTATTCGTGTTAGTCTCCTGCAACATATTGATCAGTATGGAGACTCATTGTCAGCACAAGTAGTCGATGAGCAAGTATGCATCACTGATTAAATGACATGGTGTTTTTTTTATTCAAGCAAGCTAGTTATTTTTATTTGGAATGTGGTCTTCATAATATTGTAACTCAAAATTGGAATAATGTGGCTAGGTTTACTCTCATGTTGCTACTGGGTTCTCTGATACATCTGCTTTGCTTCGTGAATTGACTCTTAAATCCATGCTGGTTTTGGCACCTAAGGTACCTGTATAACTTTTGCAGTGGCCAAATGTGGTTCTTGTTATTGTCTGCTTTTTTCCGTTTTAGGTTTATTGGTTCATTCTTTGTTATGCTTGTGTGAACAATTAATTGTGGTTTGTGAGTCCTTTCTGAATGTTGCTTTTGTGTTGACCTGAAATTGCAGCTTTCTCAACGTACTATTTCAGGCTCCTTGTTGAAATATCTTTCAAAGTTACAGGTCTGCACAATTTATTTGTTGATACTACTGAAGTCTATTTAGATTACTTTGTTACTATTTAGACTGCCAATTCTGCATTTCTTTTAGGGTTAGTTTGAAGTTCTTTTCGTTCAATTGACAATCCTTTTCCCCTCTGTCTTTCTATATGGAAGCAAAAGGAATGCTTCTACTACACTGTGTAGTCTGTGGTTTAATATATTTTTGTTTCTGTAGGTTGATGAAGAGCCTGCAATTAGAACAAATACCACCATATTACTTGGGAATATCGCAATCTACTTGAATGAAGGGGTAAGAATCGGTGAATTGTCATGTTGTCTTTAGTTCTACCTGTCAAGAATTGCATTCTACTCTTGTTGAAGAGGCTCAATCTCTTGATTCTATTAATTTTCTGTAATCATTGATTAATAGAAATTTACTAGATTTTCTTTGTGAAAATGTTCTCTTGTTTATTTGAATTACAAGCAGACAAGGAAGAGAGTTTTAATTAATGCTTTTACAGTCCGTGCACTGCGTGATACTTTTCCTCCTGCCAGAGGAGCAGGTACAAAACTTTACATTTTGTTTATTTCTTATTTGCTTTTGATGAAGTTCTTTGTTTTGGGAGAAGGTTTCGTACATTTCAAGGTTTTTCCTTTTATTTTCTACTGTCTATGCTGATTTTTTATTAGTAGATATTATTTCACTCTATTACATCCCAGTGTTTTGTGCACCTGCTAAAATAAACTTGTATTATGGCAGGAGTAATGGCTTTGTGTGCCACTAGTTCTTATTATGATGTCACTGAGATCGCAACTCGGATTCTTCCAAATGTTGTTGTACTTACCATTGATCCTGACAGGTTATATTTCTTTGGATGATATATACATATTTTAGTGTTTTCCCTTCATTGCAAATGAACTGAAATGCTTTTCTTTTGGACAGTGATGTTCGATCAAAATCGTTTCAAGCAGTTGAACAGTTTATGCAAATAGTGAAGCAATACCATGAGAAGGTATGCTTTTGAATTTCTGTTCCTACTGTTTCAATATGCTTTCTGTTTTCAATATGGACATTTAAAAATTTGAAGAGATTACTAAGGGCACATGCACTATAAAGGACATTAGACCCCATAGCTTATAAGAACCAAGTTATGCTGCTTTTCCCAGTCAATACTTGAAAGCACTCATGTAGAAATGGTATTCTCATGTGAATATTTGTTGTGGTTCACTGATCATTTGCAAACATTGCTTTTTTTATTAGATCAGTAAAGGGTCCAATCGTAAAATCATAAGATTTTACTAATTATAAAAATAGCTAAAAAAAATAATATGCATTTGAAAAACATTACTGAAACAAACAAAATTCAAACATTACCTTAAAAGTTCTGCTTTGGCAAATCAATCCAACTGAAAATGAAAATGATGAAAATGGTGTTAAAATCAGGATTTCAATGATTTTACAGTTTTGAATCGCAAGTCAGGCGTGATTTCACTTGGCTGCAATTTCTTGCTGATGTAACATGGTCACTGCATTTTGAATCTTAAGATCGTATGATCTTATGCTCCAAATCGCTATCTTAATAGCATTGGTCGTAATAGTACATAATTGGTAGCCTATTCAGTGCCCTTTTTTCCTGCCCCTGCTTCACCCAGGCAAAGCACCTTATTATATGCTGCTGCTGATTTGTTAGTATCCCTGACTGGGAGAAGTTTATGATAACAAATGAGAAAACCTTTTTGGTTGCCACTCACATGTCTTATTTTCTGCGTGCTGCAGTAACAACCAAACATCAATTTGTATGGCTTTCTTATTATAACAGTTCCATGGAAACTGCATTTTAATAATGTTGGTTAAAGAAGTTCCAAGTTGTTTAGTAGAGTCAGGTGTCTGCATCCTTCATAGATGAAAACATCCCCCTTTTTAATACTAAACTCTGCTATCATCCTTCACTCTGTCTCCATGATATAGATGGCCATAATTTAGATGTGTCCATGATATGTTTTACTTCAAGCAAGATACTGTTGCTTTTTATATCAAAGCATTGAGCTATTTTGATTTCCCCCCTTTGGTCATTTGTAGACAAATGTTGGAGATACAACAGCTGGAAGCACAAGAATCTCATCAATACCAGAAAATGCTAGTTTACTTGGGTAAGTTATTCCTGAATTTGTCATACTGGAAAACTTCAAAATGCTCTTGCTTGACTCTAGTCCTTCAATAACTGGGATTTAAGCACTGGTGTAGCTGGTCAATTGAGTTGGTGGTTTTTTCTATGTACTACCATCGGTAGGAGCACATCTTAACATCTATATATTCTGAAAGTGTACGTGTGTGTTGTATTTTCCTTTTGAACCTCTTCTGCCCCATTTTTGTTGTATTCATTTTTTCCTAGAGGTTCAGATTAGAGTTTCTTTGTAATCTTATATCCTATATTTTTTATCAATTGCATATCAATCTATTTCTTCTTCTTTTTTGCGAGTGGTGAACATGAATATGTAGCAATTTCTCATGATCAAAATTGCATGTTCAGATGCTGACAAGTTACATTGCACTGGTTGCAATGGCTGCAGGACTCCTAAACACCCTCTTAATTCTCCTTGACCGATGCATCTTCATTTGCAATGTGTAACTTCATTTAAAAAATGCATAAAGCAACTCTAAACCATTAATGATGTTTTTGTCCAGTTTTTATTTTCCTTAAGCATTTCTCCTTACATTTTTTCTCCATGAATTTTGTATTGAATCTGAAGCCATTCCTTTCCATTCAGATGGGCCATGAGCTCCTTGACAATCAAAGGTAAACCTTTGGAACAAGCTCCACTTGCTCCTGCAAATTCTGGCTCCCCTCTATCTTCCACAACCTCCAATGCCAGCTCAGGTATATATCTCAATAGCTTGATTTACATTTTTATATGGGTTTAAATGGAGAGCTTCTATGGACCAATTGTCCAGTATCTTAATGGCCATTTTGTTCTCTGGCATGCCTCATGAAGCATTAACTGTACACTGATATTAGTTGGTGAAATGCACTGTTGATTCAACAATGCTGGCCTCATCATTGCTTATGCCTGCTTTTATTATGATGCATTTATACTATTCAATATCGGATGGTGTTTTTGTACGGCAATTGTAGTGATGGACTCTCCAAGTATAGCAGCAGTCCAGATAAATTCCAGCACAGACTTGGCTGATCAACCTGTACCGGAGTCCCCTCCTTCAACAGATGGCTGGGGAGAAATTGAAAATGGAATTCATGAAGAGCAGGGCAGTGACAAAGATGGGTGGGATGATATTGAACCTTTTGAAGAGCCAAAGCCTTCTCCAGCTCTTGCAAACATTCAAGCAGCTCAAAAGCGGCCGGTCTCACAGCCAGTTTCTCAGCATAAAACGCAAGGTGAAACCAACATCATACACATAACTCAGACACAATTATAGTTCTTAATTCAAAAGTATAAGCTTCTGACTGAATGCTTTGACCATCTGGGATCTGGCTCCACTGCATGGTTCTATCATCAACTGTACGCATAATTGCATTTCTATATGTTTGGATTAATGAATTATCAGAAAATCAAGAAATCAAAAGGGATGGTATAGAAGCATTGTTTCAAGGGAGAGGAGCAATTCCGAGGGAAATTGAGGGTATTCTGAGCTGGTTATAAATGAGTAGAGAATGGAAACCCTTGTCATGAACAAGAGGGGAGAAATTTAGAGACAAGGGTAGGTGCTCCTTAACAATGACAAGACCTGAAGAGTCTCAACCATTGAGAACTTCTTCTGCCATCATGATAGGAACTGTTACCATTTAAGAGAAATTTCCTCGCATTTTGTGTGGGTGAAATCCTCATGGAATCAAGGTTAACTAAGAGTTTGTTTGTTGTGCTTATAAGTAAAGCACCCACCCTCTATAGCTGATTATAAGAAAAGCTGGAGAAGACATGCTTCTCTCATAATAAACCTGTACCTTGATTGCTTTTCCTAAAAGCAAGCTCTTTACCAATCACATTTTTTTAATAGTTATACCAAAAGCTGCGTGATTCATAAGCTCAAAAGGGCCAAGTGGAGCCCAGGAGATGGAGCTCCACATAGAATTGTAGCTGCTAATGCTGTCCTGAAGCAAGCCATAGCACATTAGCGTGTCTGGTTTATGGCAAAGAGCTAGACCTAGCTGACAATAGCAGTGTGCTGGAGATCCCTCCTAGAATTCTATGTAGTCTTCTTGAATGGAGCAGTTCTTGATGAAGTAGGATGTTCGGCTTGCTTCCAGAGGTTTTTGTCTAAACTAGAATTCTTTACATTCTAGGATCCCTCATGAATGCTGGGCCTATTTGCCCATGTAACCTTTTCTGGGTCTGTGAGACACCTTAGAGTCTTTACTTCCACCGGGTTCATGTGGTCCCTTTGAAACTCCTTTGAATTCCGGGCTTATGAGTTGCTTTATAAACCATTTTGGATACTGGGCTTTAAGGTACTCTTAGACTTGGAGCCTTTTAAAGTGCTTCAATTATACCGAAGTTGAAATCCTTATGTCTGCTGTAGAGCTTCGAGGGATGGGTTTAAGACCTTCCTTGGGGACGACTTCTGCGGGGTACTTGCTTGTTTAGAGAAATCTGCGTTACTTTTTCCTTTGAACATCCCATTTTACTTTGTATGCAGTATTATTTCTTTTATTGTAATTGCTTCCATGAACATATTGTTATGCTATGAAAATGTCAATGACTGTCTTTTAACATATATTCATGATGTACGCAAACAAACTCTCCTAGAAGCATGTCTTTCTGTCTATTAGCACCTGCTTCCATAGTAGATGCATATCCTTGTCATCTGTTCTCTTGGTGAGATATTCAGCTAGTCTCTTTAGTTATTAATTTTACCCCTCCTTCCTCAGCTACAAGTTTGCGACCAAAAAGTACAGTGAAGGTGACAAAAGATGAAGATGATGATTTATGGGGTTCTATAGCTGCCCCTGCTCCAAAAACCACGACAAGACCTTTGAATGTCAAATCAGCTACAGCACTTGATGATGATGACCCCTGGGCTGCTATCGCCGCTCCTCCGCCTACTACTAGGGCCAAACCATTGGTAGCTGGTAGAGGCCGAGGTAAACCTGCTGCTTCAAAATTGGGTGCACAAAGGGTAAACCGGACGTCCTCATCTGGGATGTAATTCAGGGACAGAGAACACGAGGAAGCAAAATGAAGTTTTGTAAAAAAAAAAAAAAATTCTGGTGACTGGTTGACATTAAAATGGAATAGATCCTAGTTGACGTGAGTTATATCTGCTACTCCTTGCCCACATATTTGAGTTGTAATATCATTCTTTTCTGCATCATATTCATTCTGTTTTGTTTTTCCTTTTAATATAACTGTTATCTGGTAGAACAATTTGCAATGTATGTAGTATGTAAATTAGTTTCTGCCACAGCCTTTTTGAATTAGCAAACTCACAAGGCTTGTAAACAGGCTTGAGATGTAATGCTCTTGATTGGAAAAGTTATGGAAATATTTTTAATTGTTTGGATGTTGATTATTGTTATCCCAAACATAAGTTTGTGTTTGTGTGCCTGTAGGTGCATGGACCAAGGCAAATTTATAAACAATCTTTAATAGCACCTGTCACTGTTGCATAAGGTCGTTGTCATGCTAAAGCGATCTTCCATTCATGGTTTTCTCTGTTTCTTGTCTTTGCTGAGCTCCTCAAATACTCGGTTTTATTTTGCCGGTGATAGGGAACTAAAGGAATCAATGTCTTGACTCGTGGATGGAAAAGATTTATTCCTCTTGGTGTATGTTATGAATCTTGCTTTTATCGCTGGGAGAGTAGCAAATTTTCAATTTTCACAGCAATCTGTCTCGAATAATTTGGTGAAAATGAGGATTTCCAAGTAGCCAGATGGAGAAAGATGCTCCTGTGTAGTAAATAAATAGTTTTTAGATAATCTTTCCCTTGTATGAACCAATATGCAACGGGTTTTATGTATAAACTATAGTTTGGAAATTGTTGCTCCTGGGAATTAGTAGTTGTAAATACTTACAGTCGAGGAATAGCAATTTTTTTTTTGTTTTTGGGTTCAGAAATTGATTGTGCCTTAGTTTTGGATAACTTTGCGAGTAAAGCTAATGTTCTCCTTAATCCTTATAACCTGGAACGATGGAAAATGAAAGCCATGCCATGCCAAGATGCTAACCCACAGGTTTTTCTAGTGAATTAAAGCCCATTTTGCTTCTTTATCCTGCGGTTCCATTTGTCCCCCAAACTCGATGAAAACAAGATTTTCATAGCGTTTATCAGTTTCTTCCATTGGTACGCATTGATATGCCATAATCATTGCCTGTCATACAGTGACAAGATGGAAAAACTGTGCTATGTTCTACACTGTTCTTCCTTGTGCTTCTCCAAACGGTGAAAGCTGCTGGCCAGATCAACCTGGACAACATAGTTGCTTCTAACCAGATCTTCCCGACCAGAGTAGTTGCTTCCTTGCTCAAATCAGTTCATGTTGCTCAAACCAGATCTTCAAATGGTATCCCTTTTGCTTTTCTTGCGCACAAGGACACTTGTGATGGAGACAGAATCTGGAAACAAGCCTCCCTCGTTTCGAGCACATGATCGACAGAGCACTCTGTAACGCAACATTACTCTGAACAGGTCTTTTTTTTCTTACTCTGTATGAACCAACCGAACTGCAAGATGATAGAACATCTGTCACTGTAAGAGAATCAGTGGGGATCTTAAGCACCTTCATCTGTTTGTAAATTTTCGAAACATTGGAAGCACATCCATTAACAACATATGCCAAGATAATTGTATTCCACAATTCATTCTTTTTCTCAGAAACCTGATCAAAAACATTTTCAGCATCTGCAACTAATTTGAACTTGGAATACAGGGTCAAATAAAGAGTGCAAAAATAAGGGCCATTCTCCAAACCCAGCTTAACCACATCACAATGAACCTGCCTGACAAAACTAACAAATTCACCTTGACAACAAGCACATAGAGTACTAGTAAGGGATGCCAAACCAAATTTCACATTCTCGTTTTTAACAAAAACTAAAGAAGTTGAAGGTCCGCCTCCGCCACTATTAACAGTGAAACTCCTGCTCTTTTTTCATTTTTTCTTATTAAAAATTTCAAACTTTTTCTTTCTTTCAATTGCATTTTTTTATGGTTTAATTATATAAAATTATGATTCAAATTAAAACAAGGAGAGAATACATGGCTCACCTCAAATTTACTATAATTTTATATCGGAACTAAAAATTTATATTTTAGTTCTCAACTTAGAAAGAAGCGAAAAAAAGTTGCCCGGATTTTTTTTCAATTGCATCATGATCTAATTATATGAATTTAAACTCTAAATTAAAACACAGGAATTCACTCCTTCATATGTCCAAATGGAAAGTACCCATAAACTGTAGAATTCCAAGAGGTTACATCCTGGACTGAAACTTCACTTTCCGGAAATTTATCAAACATAGCATCCCAAATGAACCCACATTTAAAATGCATATAGGCAATTGATTGCAAGGCATCAACGTATTGTCCCTTGTTGAACTAAACTTACGGTTTTGGAATTGATCAGATGCGATAGTGCTAGATTTAAACTTTTGGCTTGGGCTCTTCTATTGGGCATTGTAATGGTTTCGAATCACCAAATTGTGTGCCATTGGCTGAGAGAGGAGTCAGAATCACCAAGTTTCTGAGAACAGTAAACAATGTATTAGAAATTGGAAGTGTATAAATTATCTGAAACCACCAAGTTCAAAACAATTACTTGTGTATTAGAATTGTAATTGCTGAGTTTGAGTACAAAACCTCATGCCACAAGCTAATTTTTACTAGTATGATTTTGAGTCAATAAAATATGATTAGCCTATATGCATAAGATATTTCATGCCCAGTGGCAAATTACAAGTTCAATAACCATGAAAGGCAGCAAATCAATTCTGATGGGCATGCCTACAATTAGCAGCAGGTCCAGTGTTATAGCCTCGGCATCTGTCTATAGTCTCATCAATCTGCCATGTTTCAAAATTATCTTCTTCATGTTTTAGGTTTGTGTTTTCCGAGCAAACTTTCTCTGCTTTGATAGTCCCTTTTGCTTCCCTTCTCTCTTCCTCTTATTTGATTGATTTTGAAATGATTGTCCAACCAATGATGGCTGCTGCTTCAGTCCAAAGCTTCTGGAAACGTGCCCCAAATGAAGTTTCTTCACCATAAAAATTCTTTTCAGGTCACCACGATGGGCTGTGTATGCACGGACCCAAGAGCAAAATGCATTCTGAGCCAGTTTATTCATCCTTGGCTGAAGAAAGATATGAAAAGCAATACATCAACTATGAAGTACATAAGAAGAAACTCAGGCAGCGAATAAACAGATAATAGACAAAAATATAGATGCCAAATGCAATGTTTATAAAAAGAGATCCGAACAACTTTGAAAAAAATATAAAATACCACATGCAATGATTGGAAAAAAAGATCTAAACAACTTTGATATAATACAATCAGAGAGCTGATAGAAGATTACGCCCAGCATCACCAAAAAAGAATATTAAGGATTACAGGCAATACAACTCAAAACAAAATAACATGATATTGGAAAGCCATACCTCAGACAAGATAAATGACTCCAGTGCCTTCTGCAAATATAGAACCCAGGGATGCAAATCTAAAGAAACAAACTTTCTGGCACGGTACACCTGACCATATAATGGGAAACTACCCAACACTTTGAGGATGGGATACTCTGTCAGTGATACACCATGTTTCTCCAAGTCATGTAGATAATCCACTTCAACTGGTTGCAGAAATAGCAATGAGTCTCCTTTTTCACCTAACCGAGCAGTTCGACCAACCCTGCACCATGAATTATTGCTGTAATCAAGCTCAAACAAACCATTTATCCAATCATAACAAAAACAAAGATAAAGCTGACTCGAGAAAATGTGCATATAACCACAACAGAAAGAAGTCCCTAAAAACCTGTGAACATATTCAGTTGCCTCTCCTGGAGAATCGTACTGAATAATGCATCTGACTTTTGGAAAATCCAAGCCTCTAGCAGCAATATCTGTGGACAAAAGAAGAGCCGATTTCTCTGTTTTGAAGGCTTGAAATGTATTCCTTCGGTCTTCCTGCTTCATATTCCCATGCAACCGAAGAGTGTTACATCTCAAGAACCTCTCTGTATGTTCTGCTTCTGATTGTGAGTTGGGTGACCAGCAGAATTCACTTAGGAGGGAATAGTGAAAATCAACTGCATCACATGTTGAAAAGAACACCACAATCTGTAAAATAAGTATGTGAGTGATTTGACAAGTTGAGGCTCAATAAGCCAGTAACTAGTGAAAGAAATTAACTAAGTAAACAGAACCGTGCACATAATCTCGCATAGAGTAATCATGAAGGCAAGAAATATTCATTTAGGTTTGAGAAGTGTTAAAAATTTGATATTGCTTAAATTTAGACAATTATTGTAAAATAAAGACGAGAATATTATAGAGCAAAACTATTGCCTAGACTCGGGATTGGAAGCAGTGAACATAAGCTCCAAATAAGTGAACAATGCAGAATTTACATATCTCAACTAGAGGACATATGATAATAGTCAAAATAACCAAAATTCAAAACTGGTATCCTTTGGATTTTGGACCTCATAAACCAAGCTAGCTTTACTGCAAACACTGGTCATGTATTTTAACTTCAGTTGAATTACAATTCACTATATTGGAGATGACTTATTATGTCAGGACCCATACCAGACTATGATGATCTTGCAGAAGAAAAAGCGATGACGACAAAACAAAAAAATTAAACCAGCACCAATACACACAAATTTCAAATACCTGTATTTAGGGCATCTTGAAAGCAACATAATGAATAATAAATAAATCGAGTACAAATTAGGAAAGCAGCCATACCTTATGCGAAGCTTCTCTCTCAAACAGATTCTTGAGAATGGATAAAAGTACCGCAAGCCGTGAACCACAAGGCACTACATGGAAATTCAATCAGGGCTCCAAAATCAACCATCCAGCTGGAAAGGTTCACAAATGTGCTTTAATGAACATGTACCTTTCACATATCTCTGAACCAACTGAGCTGGAAGCTTATAATCTCCAGTTGAAGAGTTTTTTACTTTGCTATATCCTAAGCCATCATCTTCATCAGATTCCGCAGTTTCAATACGATCGACTGATTGATCCGGTTGTATCTTCTTGTCATCAAGACCAATCATAACTGGATTTTCTAGACTGATTTTAGCAAGATGATTTACCTTTTCATTTAAGGTAGCTGATAGTAGCAGATTTTGTCCCTGAAAATTAGAAAGGCTTGAAACTTGATTTCCATTTCCAACAGACCCAATTTGCCTAGATCCCAAAAGATCCAGTATCTCCTCTATTTCCTTGCCAAATCCTAATTCCAAAATTCTGTCAAGATGCTCAAACAGAGTTAAAGATGTCAGAGGAGATGCATCATGGCAAAATAAAATATCTCCAACATATTTTGCAAAGAATACCTATCTGCTTCATCGAAGATAATCCAGAGCAGATTTGTGTGAACAAAAGATGCTGTGTTCTTTAAGTGATCCAACAGGCGACCAGGAGTTGCAACAAGAATAGATATACCTGAAAGGAAACATACCAAGTATTTAAGAGCCCAACCAACATAAAATAGCATCTATGTTGGCATTTGTAGGTCATTCATAAGTTTATAACAAATGACTTTATTAAATTGAAACCATTACAAAGATATGTTGTTGGGCAAATGAACTGACTAGGACAACCAAGTGCTCAAGCCCACGTCAAGTATAACACATCTAATCAAGATTACTAGGATGACGACTCCCATGCTTTTAAGAAGGAAAACACTGTAAAACATGGCATTCAGACCATATAACAAAGGTTGAAGAACCAAAGAAAATTTCCTACCTTTGCGCAACCTAGCTTTCTCTTTCGACCGGTTTTCACCACCCATTACATAGCCAGGTACAATCCAATGAAACCGATGTAACAACTTTTGCAGAATCTCATAAACCTGCAAACAAAGCTCCCGCGTTGGTACAAGAACCAACGCTGTCACCAACCATATCAAATTCAATCATAAACAAGTGCATTAACAACAAAAACATAATCAATTCAACAATTCCACATTCATTTTTAACCTCAAGTAAGAAAAAATAAACCCAGATCACATACCAAAAGTTCCATTCTCACGGTCGATTCTCGAAGGGTAACTATGCAAATGGTGAATAATCGGAGCTAAATACGCAACAGTTTTTCCAGTACCAGTCGCCGCGTTAACAAGTCTGAATTTTAATCTCAGTTAAGTGTATATATATATAAACAAAACATTGAATAAAAATGAGATACATAAATTGTTGAAAGAATTTATAAAAAAAAAAAGGACAGAAGGATACACGTGACGGCCGGAGAGAATGACTGGAATAGCTTGAGCTTGAACTAAAGTCGGACCTTCAAAACCCAACCTTTCTGGTTTTTTTTTTAATTATTTACATCAACAAATTCAATGATTAATAAAAAAATCAAAAGAAATTGAGAACACAAATATTAATAAGAGAGAGAGAGACCTTGGAGTTGATTACAAAGAGAGGGGTGTAGGCCGAGAGCAGAGAAAGAGCATGATGCAAATATTTCTGATTTTTGGTTGTCCTTGGATTCTTTCTTCGTTTTTGAATCCATATGAGGGAAAGGAGAGAGACGCTGAGAGGGAGGGGTGCTCCTTTTTTCCCAAACTAATAATTTTTAGGGTTTTTGCACCTGATTCTTAAACCCTATCATCCAACATTCACAAGCGCCGACGACAGGTCTTGCATACAATTTTTTTTTTTTTTTTAGACAGAACTAAATAGATGACTTCCGCTTTACCGCGAGACGTGTTTAAATTTTATATGGTGTTAGAGACTCAGAAAATGAAGCTCGAGAGTAATTATTATATTTTAAATAATAGAATAAAAATCAATGACTTGATATTATAGAAAAATAACTGAAAAAAAATAATGATAATAAATCTCTAAGATTTAAAATGTTAAAGAATAAAAAAAAAATTTAAAAACCCAAGCATCAATAAAACCAAGTGAGCTTGTCAAAACCAGTGAACAATATCATGTGAACAAGATAAGAAAAAAAAATTTAATTTTAAAAAGAATTGAATTTTGAAGAAAGAATAAAAAAGATAAAACAAAAGTGACAACAGAAAAAAATCTGAGCAACGTGAATAAATCTTCAATGTAGATAATGAGATAATGAGAACCTGATTGAAAAGAAAATCAAAGAAAATAACGAACAACTTTAAAGGATGTAATTAAGAAAGAAAATGACATCAACTTGTGTTAACTTCTTAAACTCATGATCCTAGCTATTGACTAATTTGGAAGCACTGCATCTGGAAAACAACTATTTTAAAACTTGGCTCGACTTGACAACATGATCAGTAACTTATGTGACCCTTGGCTTAGAACGAGATAAGTTTCAAAAGAAATTGAAAGAGAATTGATTAAGTGTAAAACAGTTAAAAACCCGGGTTAACCCGTGTTTTGATTAACCTGGGGAAAATCCAATAAAAAAGGGTCAAAACTCGTTGAGATGATAAAGTGAAATTTTGAATTGAAGGGAAAAAATGAAAAACAAATAATGAATGAATCCAAAATAAAAATTAAAAATAAAGAAAATGAGAACCAAATCTAAAAAAGATATAAAAAAATCAATATTATAGATATAAGGATGAAATTAAAAACAAATTAAAATTTGATAACAAAGATAAGAATCAAAATTAGGAATCAAAACATTGAAGGTTAAACCTTAAATACCATATAAATTTGAATTGAAGGGAAAAATTAAAAAGAAAAAAAATTACAAAAGAATCCAAAACAAAAATAAAAATCAAGAGAATGAGGATCAAGTATGAAAAAAATAAAAATAAGATCATGGATCTAATGATGAAATTGAAAAGAAATTAAAATTTCATAAAAAAACCAAGAATTTAAATGAAAAATCAAAACAGTGAAGGTCAAATCTAAAATATTATAAAATAAAAAGATAAATTTGATATAAATATCAAATGACAAAGGATGCAATTGAAAAAATAAATAATTGTAATTTGACACAATTAAAAGAATGACAACTAAATATAATAAAAATAACAAATAACATATTTTCCAAGGCTGAAGAGAGAAATAAAAAAAAAAACATGTTATTGGAACTCCATCATACATGGGAAGGAGGAATGCGCCTCACCACCATGAAAGGGGTGGCAAGACGCATCCAACATCACCTTGACATACAGTGTTCTTTTATGTAGAGGTGTCACACATGCCACCCAAAAGACACGAACGCCTTCCACATGCTAACATGTGTGATGCACACACCAATAATGTTTTTTTTAAAAAAATTATTCTATACAAATATCAAATTGCCCCTGATGTAATACAATATTAACCAAAAAAACATTAAAAAAAAAAGGTTGAAAACCTCCTCAATATTAGTTAAAGATGATTTGAGTCAAAGTACACTTAAGTAATTATATTGTTCCTAAAATAAGAAAAAACCAAAAACATCCCTACCTGCGCAAGCAAGGGAATTCAACATCTAAGGGTATTATTAACAGTACATTGTACCAATAAAAGTTTAAAAGATCACTTTACCTCCACCTAATCTTATTAAAAATAGTATATTACTCTTGGATGAATGTTATAAGGCTTAAATTATAAAGGACAAAATAGTTAAAACACTGTTTGAATTCACAGTATTTCTCCTCACAATGTATAAAAGAAAATTGAGTTATTTTAGTTTTTTTTGTAATTGTTGAATATAGTTGTGATGGCCTAATTAGTTGTTTTTATTGATTTATAGTCATAATAGTTAATTCATTTTTCATTCAATATAAATTAAATCTTGAAGACAAACTATAAGAAATGATATTAGCATGCCATATTCAACTAATCGTTTTTTATTCAAATTGAAATGGATGTTTTAATTATAAATTATATAATTAATTTATGTTTTTTTTGTAATAAAATTTATGTCAAAAGGAGAAGTGATCATTTTCGGTTCAATTCAATTTCAAGATTTAAAAAAAAAAAAAAACAAACCAAAATGGTTTCTACATTAAGTATATATATAATTCAGAAGAAACAACTAGAGGAAATACCTAAATAAGAAAATTATAAGCTTGAAATTCAAAATATAAAAACACATTTCAATTTTGGACCACAAATCTGCTTCAAGATAGGAATAAGAAACTTATAGAGAACAAAGAGGTTGCATCATTATTAATAAAAAAGCAACATGAGATGAAGATGGAGGTGAGGAAGCTGTGATGGAGTTTGAGAAGAAAAAAAAAAGGTAGACTATAAAGACAGAGAGAGTCACTTTGTTGGAAGGGTGGGAAATTAGGGAACTTGGGTTTTCAAAAAAAAAAGTTTTTATATTTAGGTTTATTAGTTTGATTTAGGGTTCAAATCAAACCAACTTAATTTAAAATGGTCTTAGAAATATTAAATCGACTTAAACCAAACTAGAGATTTTTTTAATTAGTTTTTTTCCTTGGTTTTTTTTAGTTAATTGTTTTGGTTGTTTTTTTTTTTCCTTACCTCTATTTTAAATAATTCATGTGACCCAACAAAGGAATAAAAAAGGCAAGTGTAAAAAAAACACATTAATAGAATCAAGTATTGTAATGATCAACCTTGAGGGGTGTAGCTTAACTAGTCAAGCCATGGGTTTGCTCCCTAAAAGTCACTAGTTTGAGGGCCATAAATTTCAAGACCACTAAAGGTTTACCTAGTCGTTAACTTTAAAATCTTGAAAAATTAATCAAAATGTGTGTAAATTGGCTTAAACACCCACGGTTACCAAAAAAATATGATAATGATCATATTACACAAATTAATTGGTAAATGTACTATAGTAAAAGGAAAATTTATTGTTACATTGGTAGATAATTATAATTTCAGTTGAAAAAGGTAATGATCCTATAAGGAAATTCTATATGTAGAAATAATTATAATTCAAGGATCAATGAAGTTTATAATGTTAATAAATTATAGGGTGTCACAACAAGTTAGAATAATTTGCACTAACTATTTTGATGAATGCGAACATAATTAAATCAAATCCTATAAGGTGTGATTTTTATGCAAAGAATAGTTATATATGGTGTAATATTAAAACAAAAAAAAACAATAATGCAAACAAGAAATTAAATATAACGGACTTGATTTTAGAAACAAGTTTTAATACCAACTAATATGAATCTAGAGGGCAAAACCTTGGAACCTACAATTAAGAATTGCAATACTTACCTAAAAATACTAAAATCATATTATAAACCCTAATCTGTTGATTATTTGAATCAGGAAATGAAAATATATGGTTAGAATACCACAAATATGATCTTTTTTATAAGTTCTAGAAAGCGCAATGAAAAACCAAAAGTACGAGTGTTCACGTAATTTTTATTCAAAAACTAATTTGTCTTCACATCCCAAAAATAAAAGGTATTTTTATGTTTGTATAATATCTCACGTCGGCGGGTGAGGAGTTGGTTATTGGCCTTATTAGTAGTGCTGGTTACTAACTTGTCAGATGAATTTTGGGGTCATACTTGATTGCCAAGAATAAATTCATGAGGGTGGTAAGGCTTAAAGTGGATAATATCTAGTAGGTTGGGTTGGGTTTTGTCATTTGGTATCAAAACCGACCTCACTAGCCGTCTAATGGTGTCGACGAGGTCGTCAGGCTCTTTAAGGGGGGTGGATTGTAATATCTCACATCAACATATGAGGAATTAGTTGTTGGCCTTATTAGTAGTGGTGGTTGTTAATTTGTCAAACGTGTTTTGAAGTCATGCATGGTTGCCAAAAACAAATCCGTAAGGACAGTAAGGTCCAAAACGAACAATATCTAATAGATTAGGCTGGACTATGATAGTTTGACCTAAATAAAAATAAATTCTAATTAATTATGAGCTGAAAGTTAAACCTAAATAACTAACTAGCTAACTTGAAAGTATGGGTAAAATAAAATACAAGCCTAAATCTTGCATAATTGAAAGCCTAATGTGAATAGTAACTTCTATGTCTTATCGAACAGCCTTCCAGATATTTAACTACTATGAAATTTTAACCTTTAAGAAATAGAGCACTTAAAATCTTTTGAAAAAATATTAGCCTAATCAAACAGTCGAATTGAGAGTTATGATCACATAAAGTTATGCAGTCAAACTTCAATACATGTTAAGTAGCCCAATTTCTTATGTGGATCACATTGATCAAGGTTTAATCCTCCTTTGAACAACCAACACTTTAAAGGAATTCTTTAGAAGTCATAAATTAGATCATTGAATGCCTTTTTAATTCTTTTAGCTTTTGTTTTTATAATTGATTCAATCTATATATACAATACATCTTGTAGTGTTACTTGTTAATTCTCATCATCATATAATTTTATTTTTTAGCAAGCCACTTAAGAGTTCCTAACCTTTATTAGCAACCTAGATTAGGTCTCAACTTATTTTTATCTCAATTAGATCTCAAAGATGTCAATGAATTTTTAATATGTTTCAATTAAAAATGCTAACTAGATGCTTAAAACTCATGCAATTTTTCTTAACTATTTCCAAACCATTGAATTATTTAATATCCCCACTTCAAAACATATGATTATAAATTTTTTTATTAAATTCATATCGTTTTTACTAAAGCGAAGAGTTTTTTTTTATTAGAAGTTTTTGTTAAATATTAAAACTAATAAACAATATGATTGATTAATCTATTAATATATGAAGGATCTCCAAGGACTAAGTCAAGCTTGTCTCTATAAATTAAAGATTTTTTTTTTAGGTTTTCAATCTTTAAAACTGAAATGTACGCATGGTATTGTTATTAAACTCCTACAATCAATCTTCCAATATTTTGTGTTTTTTTTAGGTTTTTCATCTTTTAAACTGAAATGTATGAATGGTATTATTAAACTCCTACAATCAATCTTTCAATATTTTATGTTATTACTATACTAAGTTGCATACTAAGTTGCGTAGTGATCTAAATAAAGAAGTCAAAGCAATTTAAATTAGTTTTTTATTTAGTGTAATTATAAGAAAAATACGTGTAAATAAAACTCAGATTACAAAATTATTCTAACAAATATAATATCAAATTAAAATCTTAAAATATAACAAGCATGCTTCAATAAAATAGCATAAATAATAATTAAACAATTTTTTTTAGTAATATTTTATAATATGATTTGAATGAAAATATGTTATTGTTGAGAATTGATTTTTTATTTTTAATATTTTATAATTCTAATAACCAAAATAATTCTAATAACCAAAATAATTCTAATAACACCATGTATTTCTCAAAAAGATGCATAAACACAAGGTGATGAAAGTCAAAATCTCTCTATAAAAGAAATAATCTAAGCTTTAGAACATTGAGGGAGAAAGGGAAAAGGTAGAGGCAAAAGAAACTGAAAAATAGTAGAAAAGAAGGGAAATAAGCTATTGTGCAATGTGGAGAAGTAAGGGCAACATCAAAGACAAGTTTTAATTGGGCACTCGACACGCTAACAGGAACACGCTAACGATACGTTATCCACGCGCATGGCAAAGTTTTCATGCGACCTTCGAAGCTTTGCTGTCTTTACGAGAAAAGCACCCCCATCCTCGCGAATATTCTCCATTGCCACCCACCACTAACAAAACAGCAACTTGCTCTTTCATTAAATACAATTACTCCCTCTCTTCCATCCATGTTCTCTCTTCTTTCTTTCTATGCATATAATTTGTTGTTATTTCGATCTCAGCCATCGATCGATAATTTCCATCCATCAGAGCCACAACCATCGTCAAGCACGATCTTCAGGGTACGAAACATGACCTGCTCTTTAACTAGAGCATGTTCTTGTTCCTTTTTGTAGTCACTTCTCTTGTTATCTTTCGTAGGACCTGATTCTTCGCTGGTTCTTTAATGTTTTAGGTGATCACGATATGAAGAACAAAGTAAAGGGCGGTAATATTCACTGTCAGCAAAAGAAGAGGAGAAGTTATGGCAAACCTAAATGCATGGCGTCTCGTTGTTGCCCTTGTTTTGCAGTGTCGTCAATAGCTAGAAGGATGGGGAGATGCCTGTTTGTAAGCTGTTACCCTGTCATGCAGTGCTTTCGATTGGATGACCACAGACATCAGCATGACCATCACAAGCATTTTCATTCCTTCTGAATTTTGTATCATTTTCTCTTTTTTTTTTAAGGTTTGGTCCAATCACGATTTTTTGAGTTTGTACCATATTAATGAAGAAAAGAAGTTGTTATATGATTCTTTGGTGTATTTATTTATGCAAGGATTTTATGATCAAGCTACCTTGATTTTTGGCCTCAGTACTTGCACAGTCCTATATGCTGATTGCTTTGTTAGAGACATGAAGGAGAAAGAGAAGAAAAGGAAAGGTTTGGAGGTTGTATAAGAGATCGGTTGAATCTGGGGAAGCTGAACACTTCGAGGAATCAAAGTTAGTAGGGAAGGTTCTGTGCTTTATATAATTGCTATCATCCGGCGCTTTATGGATTTGGAGAGCTGATACTCATTCATTGCAGCATTTTTGTCTCAACTGATTTAATCAATTATTGGATTGAAAATTCATGTTGACTTTGTAAGCATACATGTTTTTGAGAATCAAGTCCAGGCAGAGCTGCCTGGTAACCAGGGAATTCTATTAAAATCTTTGGTTAAGGCCATCTCTGATTTGATTCTGTAAACATCAAGCATATGCTACACGTATCATTGCCAAAAGTCAGGGAAAATCAGAAACAGAGTAATCAATGATTCTGTAAACATCAAGCATATGCTACGCGTATCATTGCCAAAATTTGCCTTTTGTAGTCAGGGAAAATCAGAAACAGAGTAATCAACACAGAAGTGAATTATGACCATGATTGGATTTTTTAGACATGTATATATGTGATTCATAGCACAAGTGGCGCCTTAGGTTTTCTCCAAGGGCATCAGTTTAGAACGATCTGTAGATTCAAAGATGGATATGGGTAACAAAATTTCTTGGGATGGGTGCAAGGCCCAGAAGTGAACTAAAAACTAGGCCATTATTTAATCATTCAGAAAGGTCAAAGCTCAACACCTGCCTGAAGAACAGAAATGTAAAAGACATTAATGCAGCAAGGAAGTCATTGAAGTCATTTTAACTTAAGAACAAAATCAAAATCGATTTGGTTTATCTTAAACCAAGTTCATCTAGTGATAACAAAATGTGGACTGCGGAGGATTGTTCATTATCTGGCTTCATTCCTCTGGTAATACTGATAACTAATGTTCTTAAAAAAACCCACCATGAACATAATAATTAACTTCTGCAGTTCATCAAATTACATCTTAATTTCACCACATCTGATTGTTTGAGGGGCTTTAGCATGAACATCTGTGCTCCTTCCTCTAAGCACCTGTTTTGCGCAGTGAATCACTTAGAGTGAGCGAGGGGCAAAAAATAAAAGCTTGCACAACATGTTCATCAGAAATAGCAATCTCTTACTTGTTAATACGGGTTGGGATATTCTCAGAAGACATAATCACAACAGGAATCTCCTTCAGCATTGACGATTCCTGTTTGTGACAAGGAGACGTGTTAATACGTGGTCAGCATAATGGACCTGGCTGGGCACCCAAAAAAACAAAAACGATAAGGATACCTTTATTTTCTTGAGTAGCTCATACCCTGTCATTCCTGGCATGCAATAATCTGTAATTATTAAATTCACCTTTGAGACCTGTAGTGTGGACAATCAAACATGAAGACAGCCATTACTTTTTGTCTTCGTTTCAGCTCATGTGCATGCAATTGATTATGACATGAACAACTTACATTATCCTCCAAGGAAGTCCTTTTCTCATCTCCCAAGCCCAAATACTCCAACGCCCTCAGCCCATTCTCCGCAGTAGTCACTGCAGCAAATCAAATTAGTTCTCGAGCATGTGTTTATAACTCCGCCCATTGTCAATCTACACGTTCTTCTTGTCTGAAGTAAAGGCAAAGAAAATGGAAAGAAAAGTGAGATTGGTTTTACCCTTGCAGGAAGAGTTCTTGAGCAGTCTTTCCACCAGCTTTCGATCAACGAGACTGTCATCAACAGCTAAAACATGGGGTTCTTCCGTATATGCTCCTCCCGCCATCACATTCTCCCGTGACCCACCACCACCATCCATATTCTCCCCCCAAGGTAGAGCAAGAGGGAGCCCTGTGTACGAATAACTGAAACTGTAACAAAAGCTTTGCTTGCAGCAAATAACTAACACAGAGGCTAAAGAACACAGACCCTTTATTTTCCAACAGAGTCTTACAAATAAAACACAAAGCAAACAAACTCACAGGAGTTGTATGAACGCTTTATGATGTGTATTTATAGTGAGAATGAGAAGCCCACAGCACAATGAATGTGAAACATGCTGTTAGGTGAGTAGACTCGAGATACAAAATGTTACAGAGAGAAAAAAAAAAGAGGACTAAATATTCACAGCAAAAGGGTGGGGGGATAATATCAAAGTAGATCACAGATATTTCGTGATCCTTTTCGGGTTCCTATGGATTTGATTCAGTCAGTCTCCATCATCCCACCCAACCATATCACACCATCACTGATTCACTTCTCTTACAGTCTTTTATAGAATCAGTATCAGTATCTGTGTTCGTATCCTCTCTGCAAGATCTTCTTTACCTCGCCTTGCAGCTGCCTGCGGGCATTTCATGGATTTTGGACCGCCTAACTTAACAAGATTGAAATCAACATGAGACACATTGCCATAATTTTTGTGTAATTATTACTCTTGACTTTCTTTAAAGGATTTCATGGCACTGTTGAGGTAATAATTAAGGGCAGATTTGAATCTTGATAGTCGACTCAAAATTAAATACTAGAGTCTAAAGAACTTTTTTTTTTTTTTTGCCAAAATATATGAAGCTTCTTTGTTAGCTAAAATTAGCATTCACCTACCATGAACATGGACACCTAATTTATTATCATACTATCCTTTCAAGCAATGGCTAGGTTATACCACATAACCAAATTACACCTCCCCACTTAATTTCTTTCATTTCTATGGGGGCTAGAGAAATTATGTCCCATGATTGTGTTTTTAATATAAGGTTTTTTAGGTTCATCTCTTTTCTTTTATATATATATATAGAGAGAGAGAGAGAATCTTAAGTCAGTTTACACGCACTCATCTTTACATCTTGAATAGAACTTGCAAAACAAGACTTACACTTTATGGTCTGTGGCTATCAATATTAGAAGGTGAAGAGAGTCAAATTAAAGATCACATAGTGTTTCTTAGCCCGCATCCACTTTACCAATTCAGCCACTCATCGTTGGTTACTTCCATCTCTTTTCTTTCCTTCTATTTTTTTTTTTTTTGTAAAAAAAATTTGACACATTGATTTTTTTTTTTTTTTGTAAAAAAAAATTGACACATTGATTTTTATTTTTTTATCAAATGTAAGAAATTGACACATTGATTTTGTTACCATAAGATCTACAGAAAGTATAATACTAATGATCCTAAATGATATGAAATGATTTTCAGATTGGTTAACACGATCAAAGCTTTACCTGGAAGATCCAATTTCTTGACCATATAAAATCTCCATCTCACAACTGGACAGATTTGGAGATTAATCACTTTGGACTATAAAATATGTGGCCAATTTTTTAAAATTTGTTTTCAGGAGTACAGAATCTTTGTAGTCTGATCATGGTCATTTCAGCATGTTGGAGAGCCGGAGCATTTGTTGATTAAGGGTTAGTGTTATTAACAACAAAATCCAATGTGATTCCCTCCTTCACTCTCTCTGTTTTGGTGCCCAAAGACAAACAAAATAAATCACATATCTGTGATTTCACAGCCAGTTCCTAGCTAACACACCTCCCGCTTGAGTGGCGATTCCTTTTATTGCCAAGCCATGCATGTTTTCTTTCCTTACCTTCTCTCAATTGCCATAATTATGTAGCCGAGCCCTCTTCCTTTCTTGGCCATTCAATACTCGATGATTTCTGGCAACAACATCAGATGATGCTTCTCTGCGAAGATTCTATTACACGTCTTTAAGCACTCAAACGTCTTGCAAGGAATTGAGAAGGGTGTCCTCGAGGCTTGTGGCATTGGATCCAAGCCATGTGGCGTGAGACCCACGTAGGGCCTGCTGGGCAGAACAAACAGCATTATTTGGATTGACATGACCATCATCCGAGAATCCATTATGATTCATATATTAGATATGATATAATTCACAGATGCAGTGAGACTAAAGATTTCCTGCGTTCTCAAACGTCCTGGACTAAAGATTTTTTGTGAGAGTGATATGAGATAACTGGCCTTGAGCTTCGCATGCACGATTTACAGTCACAAATGCAAGATTTACTTCCAATTCAGAAATGCCTGAGATAAGGGAAAAATGAAGGAAGCACCTTCAAATTGAAATCCGAAACGATCTTGCATTCTATGCATGTATATATAAATAAAGGATTTTTTATCGCTTGCAAAGCTCTAGCGTGAGCATACAACAGGGCTCTTTTTTTTTTTCTTTTTTTTCTGAGTGAACGAGGAAATATACTGCCTCGAACGGAGTCATCTTAAGAAAACCCATAACAATAAATAAGTGAACTAGTGTGTGCGCCCACTGGTGTGGTGGCCGTTCCCTGCATGCATGGTAATGGGCACATTGGCCAGCCAATCTGCAACACAGATTTGCCTGTGGGCCCTGTCTTCTCGAATCCATCGTCATGGATGGAGCAAATTGGGAAAGGGGACTTCATGAGCTATCAAGAATGGTTGGCCATTTTCTAGAATGCGTTCCAGTACAAAGTACTGCACCAAAGAGAGGGACGGAGATTACATAATTTCTGAGAACGATCGGAGCAGGATATAGGATTCCCTGTAGGAATACTGGAAAAGATTTAAACGGATTGCTCATTATGCCTAAAAAATAGCCGCATTCATCAATTGACACGATATATTCATCATTAATGAGTCAAGACAACAAAATTTAACTTAATACAACAGTCAACAAACTGATTAAAATAAGACTTCGTTAAATATTTTCAAAAGACAACTGAATGACAGTTTACATGTGTATCTTCTCATGTAAAGTTGAAATATGAACCTCGAAGTGGTAAGCCGCATGGCGTTTTTAAGGTCCAATTGATCATTTGCATCATTTGATGCTTGCCTTCGGGATGGATGATGTACAAGGCCCACCAGATGTCATAAATGGTATTCCCTTAAATGTGGCCACACCCTTATCATCCGAGAAAAGATTCTGCGTCCATGAAACACCCATGATCAAATAATGATACTCTTAGGATTCCTATAACAAACTTTAAGGAAAGACAATAATTGCACAACTGATGATCACAACATTAATGGCTAGGTATGACAACCATGCATCAGAACTGTCCAATCATCTCTTTCAAAGTAACCCAAAAACTTGACTTGAAACTTCTAGCAATTCAGAAACCATATAAAAGCAAAAGCAAGCTATAGACTAAAGTAATGACTTGCTGGTGCAAAGCATTTTACAAAATCCACAGGAAAGAAAGTATGATCGGTATGTCTTATATTTCAAAAGAGAGCCATGTCAAGAATTTGACTATTCTAAATTGCTTTTGCCATTGAAAATACTTTTTTAGAAATATAGTGTTTTTTCCATATGTTCATTGTTTGACGAATATATCATGTTTTTCGAAAAAAATATGAGGGCATCAAGCATCACGTCATGTAATTAATTGAACCTGTTTGCAATGGGCAAAAGCGAACTGAACTGCATCATCCAACTGACTAATTCACAACCATGATTCTAATAAATGATCAAGAATTTAAACTGCAAGTGCATATCAAGAGGATGCACATAAACCTATAACAAAAAAATACGTAAGCCTGAACCTCATACCGGTGTTATTTTCTCTAACTGCTTCTTTTTTGGGTTAAGAACATCTTCGGGCTTACCGTCAATCCTACATGAAGACATTTAACATTTATGCATGGGAAAACATTATTGCAGTAGAAGATTTTTTATTTCTGAATAAGTAAATCAAGAGAAAATAATAGAAGATCCAGCCCAAAAAAATACGTTTGCTGTAAAAATAGGTTACACTATGATTATTGCAGCCAAATGCATGCATATAAGCGATGTATAGACACTAGGCATCACAGTTCACCATTCCTAATTTTGAGAATCATAATGGCACAGCACTTTGTCATTTAAAAGCACTTTGACTGCCCAAAGTCAAAACAATTCCAAGACCAATGACTGGTGCCCCTCATTTTCTCTCTACTGATTTGTGAAAATGAAGTTTCTCCAATATAAGTGGGCTTATACAAGCCTGCTCCCATTCACATTCATGCCAAATGGTGGCAGTGCCATAAGTGGCAACCTTGCAACAATAAGATGTTTTTCATTATCAAAAAAAAAAAAAGGAAAAAAGAAAAGGTGCCTTGCCTCTCTAAAAGGTGCATTGCCGATTATGAGAAGACAATTCAACAGTACCCTTGTAAAATCTACATAGCAGTATATTGTAGTGACAACAAACTATATATTCAAAGGGCAGAGGTAACATTACAGGACTAGCTCGTTTTAGCTTCTTCCTCTTCGTTTTTTTTTTTTTTTTGGATGTGATAAAAAATTAGTGTTGAAAACCAAATAGCATTTTCTAAAGTGTAAACTACAGATTCTTGTTCCCCATAAATAATTCAAAACAGCAAAGCATTAAGTATCAAAACGGTTCAATTATGATGTAGTTCCATGTAATCTTTAAATACATACCCCAAGAATGACACACGTTCTCCAACTTTGGCACCTTCTGGAGGCAGCAAAGGCTCTACAATGGTGTGATCCTCATTCGATGCACAAAGGACCTGAAAAATTAGGAATTACAGAATGCATATGGACATCACCGCACTCTTCAGTCATTGCAATCTTAAAAAAAGGGGATATTCTAGTGAAATGACAAAGCACAGACATAGACATTGTAAGCAACTCGTCAGAATAAACTAACACTTCAATCATAAAAAAAAAAAAAGCATTCATAAAGAAATAAACATGATTAAGGATTTAACAACATTGTTATGTAATAGCTGAAGCAAGTCATTTCAAATTCAAAATTGGCATTTTTCCACAATTAGAGTGCAAGTACCATAGAAGTTAGATATATTGCTTTGTTCAAAAGTATTTTACAAACTTAGCTGGTATCACAAGCATCTTGATATGATTGAACAATTCGATTTTTTAAAATTTGTTTTTGCCTTCCATTTGTAAGCTGTATGTAATTGAAGATGAACAAGTGGATCAATTAGAAGACTTTTTTTAAGCTGGAAGAGTATAATAATTTTCATTTGAGATGAAACAATCACAACACAACAACCTGACCATTGTACAGTTATTTAAGATAGCATAGCGCTACCAGCAAGACACAGTAAATTCTAACCATATTGTCCAGTTTTATTTTCTTGCAAAGAGTTTCAGGAATGAAAAGGAAGAATCTTGAAATAAAAGCGAGGACCCGGTTCAACATAGAATATAAAAGGCATTGATTAAAATGATAATGTCAAATTAAAAGTTACCAGGCCTTCTGACATCACATCTCGTAGCTTTCCAGGTTTTACATTTGTAATCAAGACAACTCGACGGTTCTTTATAGATGAAACAAACACCAAAGAATGCATTAGCAACTAAACTTCATAACTTCATAAAAGCAATCCAAAGAGCAGAATAAAATGAAGTGACATATTATTTAAATCAAACTCAACAAATCATCATACCGTCAAGTCATCTGGACTATAAAACTTCGCCAAACCACTGACTACCTGCCTCAATTTAGCATCTCCAATATCTATCTCCTCAACCAGTAAACTGAATCATTAATCAAAAATTAAAAATATCATGATCATTTTCCTTCAAAAAAATGATGAAGTACAAACTCAGAGATTAAAAGAAAGGAAACTGTCAGCATACCTGTCAGCAGAGGGATGCTTCCATGCTTTGCGAATAAGGCCAACTTGTATATTCAGTAAACTGACACTTAGTTCTTTGTCTTTCTCACCTGCTTCTGTTTCAGATGGTTTCTTCTTCTCTTGAGCAGATTCTTTTTTTCCAGTAGACTTATTCTATAAGTTCCAAAAACACCAAAATGATACTCAGCAAGAATTGCACCAAGATTAAAAATAATAGTAACAACAACAATATGCACACAAATTGAAGGCTAGGGCCGTCTCCAAGCAGATTTTAAGACCCTTAAATAAGAATTATAAAATATCAAAAGCACTTATTAGGAATTATTGAAGTTTGACCACCCATGCACTCACTCACAATAATGCAAAGTTCAAATAAAAATGTTATCTAACCATTACAACACAAGTCAATTTGGAATAAAATGAAATAGCAAAGTCATGCAGGAGATCAAATATAGTACAATATAGTACAATAAGTTTTCTATTCTTGTCATGAGCTGTTATCACCACGCCAACTGCCAAGCAACTTGAAAAATACTATTGTTCGAATAAATAAACCAGGCAACATCCAGTAAAACTGTAAAAAATAAAATTTACACGTGGAGAAGCTCTATGAAATCCCTTATTTATCAGTGAAGAAAGAAAACATTAACTGGGATTAAGTAAAGTCTTTTGGAGCTGTTATCACATTGTTGACATTTCTTGTGTTTATCCTGATAGTTTTCAGCAGTCCAGACCTGAGCTAGTACATGGCAGCCAAATCTTGGAATTATATCACATATTTTATCAAGATTCCATGATAAGTTTAGGGACTTAATTTTCAGTGTTAAAAAATCAAACTTAACGAAGTTAATGATAAATTATACTTTGAAAGTAAGAAAAGTTAATCGACTAATTAAAACCCAATTTTTGTTCAAATTCTAAACTTAGAGAGCTTTTGTTTCTCCAAGAAACTCATTCCTCCAACTTTAGACTGCTAATGCCAGGTAATTCTCCGCTAATTTTCAGTAATCTCTAGCACATGCCACTGAGTTTGTTAAAACTTAAAGAGAGCATGCACACATGTCATCAATGCAGGCATGGAAGTATGTTCAAATAAACCCCTTGTGTAGAATTTTAGATGCTAGTTATGACTTCAATAGACTGTGATTTTGCACGTTTTCTTAATTCTAATGTTTTTTCCTGCTGTCATGATGAAGCTACTCAGTAGGATTCTTCATAATGACAGGACAGACAGAGTTGTGCACAGGAAAAACAGTAAAACTACAGCCTGAAGGAGAAAGAAAACTTTGAATACATTAATAACAGGTATTGAAAGCTAGAAAAAGAAAGACATACCCCAGCATCACTTTTCTTCATGCTTAGGTCTGCTTCTGATTTTTCTTTGTTCTTACTGTTTTCCACGGTCTTTTTTGCATTTGTATCTATTTCTGATTTAGCATCACCTTTTATTCCCTGCAACTAGAATTAAATCAAGAACACAGAGAAATAAGCCACTAGATGCTCTAACTCAATCAATGGCACATTAGGCAGCAATAAGTTGCGCAACTATTCCATTTAAAATATGAATTTACATGTTAGAATCAATAAGCTGTCCTTTCCTAGAATTTTTGACATGGGATGCACAAAGAAAATATCAAATTCCCAAAACCACACGTACATCAATTCCTCTTCAACCTTAATCTTCTTGCCTTCATTTAAAAAAAAAAAACAGTAAAAAAGAATGAACAGGTGATGTATATTGATATCAAGATAAGCTACCTGAAGTTCGAATGCACCCTTTTCTAGCAAAACCTTTTCAAATAGTTTCCCAAAGTCTACCTTGTTCTGCAAAAAAATAAAATAAATTAACTAAACATTTTTCGAACATGAAATCAAGTACCTAATTTATTTTACAAACACAAAAATTTGAGAGCCGTTTATTCTTCTTTGATTGTACAACTGTGGCTACCAGGTGCAGGTGTGTAGATTCAAGTTCTGACAGAATTGAGAAGAAATAACAATTTTCCCAAAAACTATTCATTGTTCTTTCTATCAGTTGGATCTAGTTTCTCAATCACATACCAAAAGCCAACCACTTGACCCCTCAGCATAAAGTTATTCAATGGTCAACATGTATGTACAGTGATAAGAGTAGTCAAAGTCAAACTGCAAAACCTGTATGTACAGTGATAGTGATAAGAGTAGTCAAAGTCAAACTGCAAGCCTTTGAGGCTTTGACACTCCAAGTCAATTACATGCCACAAGATATCTGTTACTTGAATCAATAAGCTGCCAAACATGACAGGGACAATCAAATCAGACAGAAGCTCATCACACACAATATAGTAACCTAAACAAAGCAGCTCTCAATAGTTACATCACTTAACTGGTGCCTAGGCAATAGTTCGTCTATGTCAACAGATAGCAATTAGGAAATTTTCTTTTAATACACATCATGAACCAACACCCATGACGTTTAAAAATATGAATATGGTCTTACCTGGATGTAATCCATCCATCTCATTACATGCACCAACTTTTCCCTCTCTAAATGTGAAAGGCCAATCTAGCCATAAATAACCAATCAAAAGTCAGAAGAATTTCAAACATGTGGGTAAAGTGTTTATCATGTGATAAAACTTTTGTACAGGGAAAAAAATATATGTATACATATATTTCTTGACTCTTCCGCTCTGAATTTTGAAGCCTCCTCCCTTCAGATTTGAGAAGCAATAAATTCAAAGAAGAGGGCAACCAAAGCAATTTTGAGCAAAGCACAAAGGATGCGACTGATTCATGAAAGCATTGAAGTTTGCCATGCCAAGTTGTTTTAAATTGTTTTCAACAACAGAGAAGGAAAAAATGAAAATCCATGCTGGAAATAAAATTTTTATATAGTAACTTTATGATTAGTGACTGGGACAACAAACGTGAAAGGATAATTTATCATGAAAGGAATAGAATGCATACCACAGATGAATGTATTACTGAAAAAACTATAATATCAGCTTCAGAGGGTGTCAATCCATTGCCCAAAAGCACAGAATTCAGAGCCAAGTCTTTGTTCAATCCACTGAGAGCATCAAAGCATGTCGGAGAATCTATTGGAAAAATCTCTGCAAAGCTTATCCATTTCATCACCTATAACCAGAAATTACTTTTTTAGATCAAGAAACCAAACAGGGACCCCTAAGAGTCAAGCATGGCAAAGAGCAGCATCCCACAGTAGCGCAGCTGTGGTACTCATAACAAACCAAAGAAACCTTACCTCCTCACTTTCTTTTAATGGGGACCTTTTTCCTGATGACTTCAAAATGTTCAAGTACAGACTCTTAATATCATACTCTCCAAGGTCACCCAAAGGAGCTTCCTACATTAATCAAGTATTTTAAGCTGTTAAGTATGCAACTACCAAATAGAAAAACCCCCAAATTCAACAATGTCAAGACATCTGATTTTCAAGCATTCAGAAAAGAAAAGTATTCCTATCAAGACCCATTACCAAACAATGCCGAAAATATGATGAAAAATTGACCAAATTTATAAGAATTGAAACAAATAGTAAGATGCATTGTCAACGCATTATATAGAAAACTTGACGAGTTTATTTGAAGTAAAAGGGCAACAAAAATACGTGTCAGCAAAAAAAAAAATTCAAGAAAAAAGAAATGGGCATCAAAAGGAGCAAAAATTACCATTTCAAGCCAGTAACCTTCCTTTCTAGATACCCAGAAGAAAAGATTAGCATGCAGTTGTCTAAAGAATCGCAAAATCCTTTATTTATTGATCACCAATTATCCCAGCAGTAATTAAAATTTAAAGAAAAATTAAAAACAGAGATCATAGATTTTGTCAAGTAATTGAAAAGGAGTTGTTGTTTAGGATCTTACAGGAGATAAAGAGAGGTGCTTGCTAAGAGCTGATGATATTATTTGCTTTTTTTGCAAACCCATGCTTCTTCTTGCTTCTTCTCTCTTTTCCTGTGTAATTTTGCTTTGTGTTTTCGGGGGCAAGAGTGAGGTCGGGTTTCAATAGGGTTTTGGGAGGGGTTTCGTGGGCTTGCAATAAATCTGGTCCATTAGTATTGCACTCAGGACTCGTTAGCATTGTATTTCTAATTCTACCTTTTTAAAAAACAAATATTTAAAAAAAAAATAAACTATTGTTAAATTTTTATTTATTTTAAATTCATTTTTTTAATGTTATTATATCATTTTACTATGCTATGTTAAAAAAAATTTCAAAAATTAAAAAATATATTATTTTATAATATTTTCAAGTAAAAAATAATCTGAAAAACAATTATTATTATATTTTTAAATCTTGAGAAACAATTATTATTATATTTTTAAATATTTTAAAAAAACTCTTGGTATTTAAAAAAAAAAACTTCATGTAGGTACCATCAAAAACAATGTTGCTGCCAACTATATGCTTTTATAATTTATTTATTTATTTTGAATTTTTTAAATTTTTTGGATTTCAAGTGGTTTTTTGTTAAATATTATAGCATCAGGAGGATGACTTTGAAAGGATAGTAGAAAAATTTTTTAAAAAAATGGATTGTTTGTTAGTCCTTACATTTTGAAACCCTTTCAAAATCATAGGAACAAGTTTGGAAATTTCATAAAATTACGGTGGAAGGGGAACATTGTTGGAACAAAACTACAGTTGATAATTAAAATAATAAATATATAAAGTTAATATTTTTTTATTTAAAAAAAATATTTTTGACATCAAAATATCAAAATATTAAAAAACACCAAAAAAATATTATTTTTAAATAAAAAAATTAAAAATATTTTTTAAAATATAAAAACAAACAGGGTCTAAAAAAGCAAAGCAATAAATCACCTCATGCAAGCACATTTACCCTAAAATTCAAATAAGTTTGATTAAAATAATGAATATAAAAATAAATTTATTTTTGAAATGTTTGTATTTTTAAAATAAAAAATAGGAATATATATCTTTAAAAACAATATTTATGATTTTTTTATTCCTAAATTATTTTTATACAAAATTATTAATTCTAAAATTATCCAACTAAAATATATAAAAATACTACTGATTATTATTATAGTCTTAAAATTTGACTCGGGTTACGTGTCTAAAAAATCAACTCAAGTTTATTCAAATATTTTGTTTATAAAAATTAAAATGATATTATTTTAATTATTTTTTTAAAATGATTGTTTTATTTAGGTGTTGATTTGGTTTTACCTTACGTCACAAGTCGACTTAGAATTGTTAATTAAGTTAATCAATTTGTTTTTAAATTCCATATAAATTCTAAATCAAGCAAGTTTTGAATTGACTTGTAAAATTAAACAGACACAAGTTTTACTATTATTACTAATTTGAGGACTTGCAATTTATCACGAGGCACGCACCCAGCGCAGTTAGAAATCTCGTCCATTAGCTAGTTTAGTACTCACATGCTTGCGCTTGTCAACATTTGCATACGAAAAGGTGCATCTTCCGCGCGCGCGCGCGCAAAAAAAAAAAAAAAAAAAAAAAAGGAGGACATTTTACAAGTGAGAGAATGGCATATTTTAGACTTTTCTTCTCAACCACCTGTCTTCTTTTCATGTTAGTTCGTATAGAAGTTTGAATTATAAGATAAAAGGTTGGCGCATGTCCTTATTAAAAGTGAGAAACCAAGCGGTTAAATGAACACATCGAAGTGTTTGTTACTATATTTTAAAAGTATTTTTAAAAATATTTAAAAAAATATATTTTTTATTAATTTTAAATTATTATATTTTTAGTATTTTCAAATTATTTTAATGTGTCGATGTTAAAAATAAATTTTAAAAAAT